>NC_056725.1:751599557-751623001 GCF_019279795.1 Protopterus annectens | reverse complement strand
GGTTTAAGTCAGCATGCAAGATGTGTGTTGCTCAACATCATGCAGTGTGAGTGTAGAGAGTCCTGTTAATAACAGTATACATGTGTTTGATGCATGTGTGTTGTTCAATGATTGGCCTCACCCTGGAACACAATGTGTACATGGACAAAACATTGCTGTGCAAGTGTTAAATGCTTTTCAATGTCCTGTGCACCATCACTCACAGGTATACATACCATGGCTGGATGCACACAACTGTCAGGTGTATAGCAATGAATGCCATGTGTTGTACTGTAGTTACTGTAACTGGATGTAGTGTAGTACCATGAGCCATCATCAGGCAGCATCATGTGGTCACTCAAGGCCACTAATGTGTGCCACACTGGCAACTATCTTGCTGTATCTGAACTGCAGCACTGTGGCTGCATTAACCATTTCACAGGCAGTTGTTACATGGGTATGTAAGGTGTTCAATAGGGAGGATTGCCTAACATGAATGTCTTGTTTGTTGAAGAGTTTTGCAATGCCCCATGATAGGCCTCTACCCCTCAGGTATAGTATGTGTGCTGTGTGGATGACATTTGTGATACTGGAGTCTGACATTACAGCAGGTGTCTACATATGCCATGTGTATCATATTGACACGTACTGCGTATGACAAGGTGGTGTATGTTGTGTGCATGTGTATTGACTCTGCCTATACAATGTCCACTACAGTGTACCATAATTGTCTGGGATGCTCTGTGTATAGCATGTGTTTGAGGCAGCCACTCATGCTACTGGGATGTGCATAGTCCCACATAAAACTTGCAGAGCATGCATTATGTGTAGGTGTTGTACATGTGTAAATGGCCTAAAACCCACCTATACCACGCACATGTTATTTGCCATATGAAATGTAGGACACTCACCAGCATGGGTCTGCTGTCTTGCTGTCACACCAGAGGGACCTACAAGGATATGAAACAGTTTGTCAGTGTCAACAACTGTGGCATTGCTGCTGTGACTTTGCAATTTTACAGTAGTACAACGGTTGACAGTCACAGGCATACAGATTATGTTCAAAATTATCAGTATTGCACAACACCATCCTCCACATCTTCCAAATACACAGTACACATCTGACATATGCATGTTCTAACAATCGAGCTAGCAGTAGTCTACAGATATGGCATGTTACCTGCACGCCGAGTCAACTTGCTGGATGACTCCAGCCTCCATGATGACACATGTTTGTTGTAGTGGTTGGCCAGGAGCCACCACGCTGAGGAGCAGCTCTTCCACTCTGGTGAGGGGTGGGTGTGATGCTGCACCACCACCTGTGGCAAGCTGTTGTCTGCAGACATCAGAGGCATGCTGCCGGACATGTCTGATTAAATCACTGCAGTGATGGCGTACCTGCTCATAAGTCCAGTTAAGCATGCCTACATCATTAACCCAAAGGACAACATCTTGCCACAGTGCAGTACACTCATGCTGGTCCTGGCTGGTTCCGGAGAACAGCAGGGTGTGATGTTGTAATAGTGTGGATATGATTAATTCCTCCTCTTCAGGGGAATAGGCAGAGTTGTGATGATGAGACATGTCCCTGGAAGAAAATAAGGCAATTATTGTGAGCAGGTCTTGTGGCACACTTAACATTCTAAGGTACAGATATCAATGAAATCCCATGTATAGCAACCTATTGGCTGTCAGTAGATACACACTTTTAATACCACACATCAATGCTTAGCCCACAACTGCCTGACAGTGCCTGGCACGTTCTACATATTAAACCATGTTCTGCACAGCAACAATGTGAAACCGGTATGTAAGACTATACAACAGCACATGGCACACTGTATGTGACACAATGCACCACCTCGCCACAGGAGGTATATATGAAGCTAATGCATTCAGAAATTTGTCATCCATTGAAATGATTGTAAAGTACAGTTACAGTACTACCAGTACACCACACTACTTGTTGATAGCAAACCCCTAAGTAACATATGTACACATTCATCAATATAGGTGGCATACTGCTGTACTACACTATACATGTTGCTAGATATGCACTTATATCCTGTAACACACAGATGACCCAGGCCATGCTACAGGCATACCCACACACACCAGACATACCTACAAGACACAAAGGTATGGCAACCCAGATGAGCTTTACTTGTGTACCATACAGTACTGTGTGTCAGCACTTACAAAACCTTATGCCTGAGGTATGTAATGTGTGGGGACTACAGGTAACAAACAAAACAGTGTTTCAAAGCAATGTGGATATACACCATACTGTGCTGTTTAGGCCTACAGCTTCAGGTAGTACTACAGTTCATACGGGATTTGTATTCACTAGTGTCAACAATCAATGAGCATACATGTACTGCTTTAGCCTACAATGGCACACTCCAGTCAACACCATGGGACTGTGTCACACCGTATACCATACTGCTTATGCTGCCTAGAAATAGCATACATATCTTTTGCGGGTACCAGAGTTAGAACACTACATACCATGATATAAACATTTACCCACTAGGCTATCACACATATACACCACGTTGACACGTTCACCTACACATTCACCATCACACTCAGTCAACCTCACATAGCAATTGTTGCAACATGTACATGCGTGTGTGTATCAGGTCATAGCTCATAGGCTATTAGGCGTAGAGCCTATAGAAGCCTAGCCATATGGCACCCTGCCCTTCAACACCCATGTAATTTAAGTTCATGTGCCCCTGTCATGCAGAGCCACAGAGGTGATTCCTGTGTTGTATTTCCTATGTCACATCCATTCATCATGATTATTCATGATGACTGCTAATGAGGACCTTTATTTGCTATTGATAGGTAGTTAGTTCCAGGGTATGGAATGTGCCTGAGATGAGAATGTACCACTCCAGCATGTTCTGCTTTTTGATGTTACAAGGTTTAGATCAGTACAGTATGTAGCTTGTAGGGATTTTGATCTGTTGACATGGAGCATGTCCAACACCTGTGGGTTTGGCATAGCTTTGTATGTTAGGCAGAGGTTGGCTCTGGGTGTGTGGTATGCGACACAGTGTAGCTGTCGGTTTGGAAGACAGTCTGCATAGGGCATCTGTTTGTGTCTGGTAATACTCTTTGTGGTGTTTGTGCCTAGCGTCTACAGTTGCTGTAGATGTCTTCTGAGGTACATACCAAAAGGCCCATTGTACTCTATGATGGGTTTTATGACTGATGAGTAGAGTGGAACACTGACCTCTCATTCCATGTATGACACACCTTTTGTGATGACATGTGGACCGTACACAGTTTACTTGACTAGTGTGGCACTGTGATTATCAAAAGGGACACTACTGTCCACCTGTGTCCCGTGGTCTCTTATCACACTTTTGATGTTGAGTAGACTACCACATATGTGGTAGTTCATGGGTACAGGGTTTCTAACAAAAGGGATATCAATACATTTACAACATTGAGATTGAGCATACATATAAACATCCATTGGTGTACATATAGATTTACATGTAGGCACATATACAGTCCACCTTTCATGATGAGAATATCAATTATGCAAGGGTTGAGAGAGATACAGTTATGTAATACTTTTGCACAGTCTTGCGCAGAATGCATTGAGGGTATTCTCAGGCCATGTATCTTTAGCAGGACTCCCTGTCTGGAAGACTATAAACTTAACAAATCATACCCACAGTGTTTAAACACCACATGTCATATACCAGCACTGTATGCTGTCTTGTTTGCCACACACTAAAACCTATATGAAAATATGCACATAACAACCTTCACCAGCATATATATGTCCACCCTTCACAAACAGTTGCAGTATGTACCTTGCTCTATGCACATGTTAAGATGCTAATATATCTGACACATAAATATCTCTACATATGTGTGAGCCATAAACACACAAGGTGCACACTGTTGTACACCTGTAGCCCTCACAGATGACCTGTTGGGCCTTGCTACAACATGGACAGTTGTCACATGTGTGCATGGCAGTAATATTACTGGGAGTATTTATAGCTGCTAATGCTACATTACTATACTAGCCTGGTACAGCAGTTGCCAATGCTAAGCTACACATTATATGACTATCATGCATGTGTTACTCTGTCACATCCATGTTTATATAGCTGTTTGCACTACTCCCCCAGACAGCCATTATACACAGTACTGTACAGAACATAGATGACATGATTGGATGTTTGACATTAAATGCTGAGCTACATATGTCACAGTTATGTCCCACTGCACACAGCTACACACTAATTTGTCCATGGAAGTAGTCATGCATGGCATCAGTGCATACATACCTACTGCTGCGACATATGCATGTTTCAAAGTATTTACAGTACTCTTCATAAACATCTACTACTTGCCGGTAAGCACATTTCTGTCACATACCTGTTTGTCACTTTCAGGTCCGTCTGTTTTTTTATTTTGACAATTTTTTTTGTGTTGCCTAAGTAGAGATTGCTTCTACTTAATTCCCTTTCTTATTAACCAAGTTTTTTTTTACTTAATTAATATATTTGGTGGCTGATTCACTAGAGTATTTTTACTCAATCAAACTTTTGCATTCTTAAGTAATTACTATTTACTCATACACAAGTTCTGTGAAGCTTTATTAGGTGCAATGTAATGATTGCATGTGGGGATAGCAAGTACAGTCTGCTTTTATAGGTATCTGCACATGTGCATGTGATGACCTCTGCACCAATTGGTGCCCAGCATTTGGTAAATGCATACAGCCTGCTGCGTAGTATTTGCAGTACTCACTGTCATAGCAACTCAATGCTATAAATTGATAAGTTTTGTAGGCGTAGCCCTTTCAGATTTCCAGAGTGGGGCCCATGCTTGTTTGCTGTGTACACTGTTGTTTAAGTCAGAAGGTTGGTATACTTCTTATATCTGAAGCTAGAGGTGTAGACAGTGATGTACAGGTTGTACTCAGACCTGCCTGTTGCCACTTCCAGTACAGAGCTATCAGTGTAGAGTTTAACTCACCCCTACAAATGCTTACACAAGATATATGTGAGTATGTAGTTTCTTTCTACTTATGTAATTGACTGCCATACAAAAGTAGTTATTGAGAAGTATTCTTTTGACACATTAACTGTTTGTGGACTGTTATACTGTGCATATTGATGTACTCACTTCTGCAGGGTTTGTGTACTTTTTATTGTTGACATTAGCACAGGAGTCTCAGGTAAACTGGACAATTCCACTACTGAGTTAACCTACCTACATCCTTGGTTGACCCTAAAAACAAGTATATTTAAAATATGGGGGGGGATGCAGTCATACAGAGAGCATTACATCTTATTGTGTGAGTGTTATCTTACTGGACTTAATGGATTGGTGTGTACCTGTTGGTTTATCAAGGCAGGTGGTCTGTCTGCATAAGTCCCAACTGTGAACCTATCCAGAAGGTAGCCATATGTTAGCCTGTTATTCTTTGTCTGTGCAACCCACAGGTGTTTTCTGCACTGGTACAATGGCATTGTTACAGTCAGTTGCTACCAGTACATGGCTAGATCCTTTGGTATTTCTGTGTTGTACTCCTACATAAGGGTATGCTTGTGGAAGTTCACACAAAGCTGTTTGCAGAGTGTGTAACAGCAGATGATCTGAAATGCTTGTGTGTTTGTGCCTCTGCCAGGCCTATGAAACACTCGGATACATATTTGCTTGGAGTTAGGGATAGGTAGTTAAAAGTGAGGTACACCTTCCAACTAATAGAGACAGTAAGTGTAGACTTGAGTGAAGCAGTGCATATGGAGTTTTACTCCTTTTATGAAGTACAGGTGGTGTCTACTGTTATTACTGTGATTATTCATTGTGTAATACAACACCTCTCTGACTAATGTCAGTACTTTTCAGAGAGATTCAGAGGGACACAGCTAAAATATGTTTCAAAATGAGGAAGTATGGCTTCTGCCCTAATCAAATATGCCAGTGTTTGCCCTGCTATGATACTGTGTGGGGTTGTAAAGTGCCTCAATAACATTATTTGCTGCTGGAATGGCTAGTTCTCTTATCACAGTCATGTAATGCAATTCCACAACAATTGCTGGTAAAGATCCACAGAACAAGCTTTGTGTTATGGCCTTCCTATTTTTCCTTTACATTCAGTCATTGTTTTGCATGATATATTTATTTCAGCACCAAGTTATTATGTAATCGCTGTGGCTTAGTGGTACTTCATGCAGTCAAGTGTGTTCAAGGTCTGGGGTTCGAGACTGACAGAGGTGTTTTATTTTGCTGCTGAACAGAACAAGGGCTCTAACATATAGAGTGATTAAGGCACTTTTAAGCAGTTGTAAGCGAGTTTGCGTGAGTTTGCACGATGCTTAGCGATGCTTAGCTAAGCGCACACATGTGCACACTCGCTCAAACATGCTAACTACTGCTTAAAAGTGCTTACTCCCGCTAACCCCCAAGCTAATTTCTTTGAAAGAAAAGAAAATGGAGAGTTAGGAAAGTGGTGAAAAAGGGGGCACAAAGAGGGAAAGACACTAGGGAAACCAGCTCGGGATGTGCAGTACGGGTGTAGGGAAGGTCCATAGCTGCCCATTTCCTTACCAGCAACAGCTGTGTATATGTTACAAATTTGGAGTGAAATTTGAAACCTTCTACCCCTGAGAGAGGGGTGAGGACAACAAAGTATGTTGTACTGCCAATTCTAATTATCAGTTTACATGTCCAGCAGACATTTGTGTGAAACGGGCAGATATGTATGGGGCGTAATTTTTTTGTGGGTACAGATTGCCCTTTTTTTTTTTTTCAGGTGAGAGTGGAATGTGAGGTAGAGGAAGTAGGTATATTTGGGGAGGTAGGTTGGGGTGGTAAACAGACAAGACAAACAAGACACATACAGGGGTGGAGTATGACACATGGGGTGGGTGAACACAATTGACGGGGACGGATGTTTAGAAATCGCAAGCCCATGAGCCCACAGATGGTAACAGTGGGACTGAGATCCCCACCCATGGGCAGTCACCACTGAACCTTCACAGACCCAAGAGTGACTGTGCTGGGGGCTGCGTAGGTGGGGCAGGGTCACCCATGAGTCATGCCACTCTCGCCTCGAGCTGGTGTAGGGTAGGGGATCAGCGACTAAACACTGGATCTCCCTACACACCACAACCTGGACCCTTCAGAGGGTGACAGGTGGCCCTTCTCCACCCACGTTGCAGGGGGAGGACGAGCCCCATCCCCTGCAGCGCTTCCAGCCGAAGGTGGCACAGGACCAACGCAGGAGGGTAGCCCGGGCTGGGCACCAGACCTGCTGGTGCCAGGTGCAATTGCCAGCTGAGGAGGGACAGGTGGGTCCGCTGGGACCGGCCTTCCCATACATTTTGTGATTAGGCGTGTTTAATTACAACATAGACAACAGCATTCCAAATTAGTTGTAACAGCATGCAGTAACATTCCCATTAACCCAACACACCAGGGTTACAACAGTTGAACAGCAAGCATAACACATACATATATTGAATGACAGTGGACATTGCAACAGCATGCAGGGATGATTGGCGGCAACAGGCCACCAAGACTGTGGTGTTTGAACAGGGCACATGCGTCAAAGAAAATGCAGATTTTTATAGAACAATAGGACATATGTCCCAACAAATGTTTTGAGATTAGACATACCCATTGAGGTGTGGAATTGCATTGTTTATGCACATGGAGTAGGGTGTAAAAAGAAACCTCCATTAACATCTTATCTGTACTTTTACTCTACACTAAATTCCTATTGACTGCAGGTGTATATCCCCTACATGTATTATTACACTAGGCAATATGCATTAGATTGTGTAATGGGTTTGGCTACTTCATTATATACTTGACCTATATCTGACATACTAACTTTCCAAGATGCAGATGTTACTGCTACACAGTTATATTTTATTTTTATATTTATGTATCTACATATCTGGATGTGTTCACGTGACATTTTCAGTTGAATTTCTACAGAACCCTACATTTCATGTAGCACACTCACATTTCTGGGGAACACCTCAACAAGCTTCTCGTGTGCCAGATTTACCTATGCATGACAGCCATTTACCAACTGTTGAGGACTGTTATATGCTTCACAGCTACTGGCACTTCCTTCATCCACTTTATATGGGACTGCATAACGGTGGGTTGACAGCACTTAATACAACAGTACTATTTATTTAATGCAAGGGTACAACAACATTTCAAAGTAAGTGACACATACACACTCCAAGTATTATACCTTTATTAATTACATTAAACACTCTTTTCTACAGGCTCTCTCCTTTATTTGATATTACAGTGCATACAGAAGAACTATTCAGGACATATTATACCTTTATTGATAGGTTGCAACACTCTTTTTCAAGCTCGCTCACTTATTTTATATGACAGTACATACAGAGATAGTATTCCAGACTTATTTTACCTTTATTAATGGGTTACTACACTCTATTTCTGGCTCTCTGACTTATGTTATATAACAGTACATGCAGAGAATTTATTCAGGGCATTTTATAGCTGTATTATTGGGTACAACACTTTTTTCATGCTCTCTCACATATATTATATAACAATACATGCAGAATAATTACTAACCTGCCTGGTGGCGCAGCCTTAGCAGCCTATCTGCATAGGCTTGCTGATTCACAGCACGGACACCTGCAGCTGTGAAGTAAATGAAGGGATATTGAGTCATACCTATTCATTATTTAGACTATATTAACATGTCTTACATACTGCATTCCAAGGCTGCCTACTCAGTAGTGGGGCATCTTGCATATGACGGGCCTCCTGGATCCATTGGTTCAGTAGATCCTGCTTCCATCTCTTCAGGTCTGCATGGTGGTGATGGACCTGCTCACCAGTCTGAGGGACGCCTTTGGCACTGGTGAGTTCATGAGCCAACCGGTTCCAAGCCTCTGCCTTATACTCCATCCCTTGGAACTGGCCCTGCAGGAGTCGAGACTCATGACGATGGACTTGGAGACAAACCATGTATTTTGACTCCTTGATGCCCCAACGTTGTGCTTGAAAGCGAGTACCCTCTCCAGCACTAGACAGTCTAACTGCAGATGGGAGCTACAATCAGTTATGGCAAGTATTCCCGCCTATGGAACTTAAATATGCCACATTTCCCGCACTTTTTTGTGATTGGCCATTTTTGAAAATTCTCTGCTGACTGCAGACCTGCTTAGTAATGGTTAATCTACCATTTATAAGTATATGTATGTTAGCAGTGCATGTTTATCCTAAGCTGTCCTGGATTAATGGTTCAGTACTTTGATTATGGTGCACAGTGTCTTGGGTTCGAAACTTGTCATTGCATTTTATTTTACTACTGTCCAGACAGGCTAGGGAGTGTGGCTGCATTTAGGCAACTTTGCTCAACCTTGCTCCACGTTGCCCGACGTTGCCCTACGGTGCACTGGTTAGCGCGGTGCACAGCTCCACGCAAACTTATTGCGCTGGGTAAAGTGCTGCTTAGCTGTGGGCAACTAGATTGCACTGGATAAAGCACTGCAAATCTATGGGCATTTATATGTCAAGATCCTTCTTACATTTCTATATATATTTTGTTCACTGATACATAGGCCATTTCAATGCTTTTTAATAATATTTTAGTCATATATATGTCAGGAATTATTTCATATGTTATTTAAAACATAAAATTGAGAGTGGAGTGGTGGGACTCAAACCATGAATGCCTCCTCATTGTGCTAAGGCTCTACCACTACGCTATTGCTATTTGGATTGATATGCATAAACATTTGTTATTACGCTCTTCAATGTCGACATTGCTAACTCTAGCTAAGCTATGGGCACACCCGCGCAAACACGCGCAAATACGGGCAGCTATATCGGGAATTAGAAAAAAAAATTATATTTTACATTTTATAACTCTACTGGGGGTTTACAATGTGAGGGAGTGTAATGTTGGGTATGTTGACATTTGAGTGGACTCGCTCATGTGTGTTGACATTTCACAATTCAGACACTTGCAGGGGCGTGGACCTTAGGAGTGCAAGGCACGGTCCGTGCTAGACTTGGAGTGGAGTCAGTGTGCACTCATGAATATGCATGGCACGCTGACATTAGACCATTCAACTGCAGTTTCCGAGTATGACTTATTTAGTCTTACACGGAGGTTTCGTGAATCTGCGGGCTAGTGTTCTTGAAATATTTTTAGTAGGAAAAATAATATTTAAGCAATTACTGCCACGTATGTTATGGTCTCACTAGATTTAACTTTTAGAATTTTATATATATATATATATATATATATATATATATATATATATATATATATATATACACACATATATATATATATATATATATATATATATATATATCTATATATGGATCTACTTCAGTTGACTGAACTTTTAAATGTTCGAAGCGCATATGGCCGAGACTATAACATCGAACATTTAAAAGTAACAAAAGAAAAAAAAAACAAAATTAAACATTTGCAGCGGGGGGGGGGGGGCAAGACCCTGCACCCCCACACCCTCGCTACTTAAATATACCAACTCCGAGATTGCACTACTTTGCAGAAAATGGAACGCTTCATGTTCCGCACCATATGGGGATCTCCATTCAGACTGTTCAAACTCGGCCATATGTGCTTTGAACTTTTAAAAGTTCGATCAACTGAAGGGGACCCATATATAAATATATATATATATATATATATATATATATATATATATATATATATATATATATATATATAAAAGTGCTACAGAATCCTGAAAGCCCAAAATCCTGAAGACCAAAATCTCAAAAATTCAAAATACTGAAAACTCAAAATACTGAAAACACACAGGATACCAACACGTACTATATTCCAGCACAAGTACATACAGAAACAAATAAAACACAAACCATATTACTCTTGTCCAAGTATAAGCCGGGGGACAAGCCCCCCAGCACCCCCCACACCCCCTGTTACTTAAATATATCAACCCTGAGATTGCACTTAGTGTAGTGAAGTGCAATCTGGGAGTTGATATATTTAAGTAGCAGGGGGTGTGGGGCTGCAGGGGGGGCTTGCCCCCTGCATATAGCTGAAGGGTAGTATGCATCTGTATGTACTTGTGCTGGAATATAGTAAGTGTTGATTTCCTGTGTGTTTTCAGTATTTTGAATTTTCAGTATTTTGAGTTTTCATTTTTTTGAACTTTCGAGATTTTGGTGTCGGGATTTTGGGCTTCGGGATTTTGGGCTTTCAGGATTGTGTAGTGCACCCATATATAGTCTAATTTACAACCTGGGTGTACTTCTTTATACATACTTAGCTAAAATAATTAGGCTCTAGATTTCTATTATTTAGTCCATAAAGAATACATATAAATATAATTATAAAACATCCACATAAAATAAAGCTAAAACTCCATTGGAATTATTAAGTTACTGTAAAATGTATTTCTATAATATAAAGGCAATACACCATGTATACATACATCATATTCAGTATGTAGAACAATTAACAAATGATCAAAATAACTCAATAACCATGCAACCACTTTCTTTATGTATGTTTATGTGAGTAAAATTCCACTCTACTGGATTTTTACCACAAATGTGTCACCTTATCAAGTTATTCATAAGAGTTCATATCTTTCCATGTCAAAACAATAGTGAAAATGATTTGATTCCATTGTCATGCATTAAGTGGGTCATTACTATATTGAATATCATCTATACAGATTACCATACATCTAGTGTATCATTTGTACCACAAGAATACCTTTTGCAAACCGTAAAGTAAACTAGTTAACTAAGAGGGGTCTCTATTAGATCATTGAATCATTAATATGTGAAATCCTCTTCATCAAAGACCTGTTGAGTGAATAAACTAATCATTGAACTAAATGACTATAGTCTGCCCTAGTAACTATAAAAAAAAAAAAAAAAAAACAACTTAACACCTATGCAGGTGGTGTCTAAGCCCCCCCCCACCCTCCAACTAAATATACCAACTCCAAGATTACACTACAGTGGGGAAAAGGGTAAATTCCAGATGGTGGCCAAACATTGTTTTGCTCTAGCAAACGTTTTGCTAGAAATGACGATTGATATATTCACTGAATAGGTGTTCAAGGAAGAGGCATTCATGTTTTAGTCATTCAATGATCTGATATAGACCCAACTACGAGAACAGCTATGTAAATCCAGGAAAGTCCATCTGTAATGGCATGTGTCATATACACTAATGTGAATGCCTTTTTCTATACCATCTAAAACAATAAACTATTACTCCTTTTTACAAAGCCAGCAATCAGTTCTACTACAGTATCCCATCAACCTTTCTATGTGATTACCTCTACTAATCTCTTTCATGATTTGTTCCATAAGCACTGAAACCAATGAGAAACATTAGGACCCTTCAAAACCACAAGCCATCTTAACTAATGTGTGAAGCTACAATTAGCCCCTTTCCCCTCCCTTCTTCCTTCTTCCTTATATTTAACTCTTGTGTCCAATGTCTACTTCATCTATTAACCATATCTCCTCTCACGAAATAGCTAAAGAATCTTTTATCCTCCATCTTCCAATCAATACTTCAGATATATAAGCTATATATACAGACTGAAACATTCATAATATATTTTAGATCACTTACCCCACATGTTAAAGTGCTGGCTTAAACAAAAAACGTATATGAACAATATATCTAACACCTCTATACAAGTAAAAAATATATATATATGTATACGGGACTGCTGCATATCCACAAGTCAAGCTCCAGTTGAGTAACCCGCACACATGTCACCATTAGGACTTGTAGGTGGAACAGATGTGTGTCCCAGAGACTCCCCCATATGTGGCATGGACTCCCTCTTCATATCAAGCAGAGTACCTCTTTACCTCTTTTTAAGCACAACCTGGATAACTGGATGGGAAATAGAAAATACATCCCAGGGATACCATCTGTGTCCCTGTTGAACAGGGGCATTGGGTGCTGATTTAAAGAGACACTAAATAAAGCGCTGGCACAAACTCATCATACCTGTTTACAATATCTGTAATATACAGTATTTAAGTTGCACCGTTAAATTCAATTTCTATTAACCATCTATACTAAATTCTTTATATTGTAAATTAAATGCACTATTATTTATTTAACTAATCTTTATAAACAACAAATATAAAAAATGTAATGCATTCTAACTTATGTACTTCCAGGCTGAAGTACTAATGTCAGAGTTCAATTTATATGCATATCCACTAGAGTGTTTAATGTGAGCTGTCATTATTCTACAAGAAGCTCATCACAAAGTTTAAAAAAAACTAAGAATCCTTTAAATGATTTCAGCAGGAAAACAACATGAGCTCAGTAGTTAATCCCAACTGAAAAGGCTTGCAACTACTAAAAGGTAATCATGCATTTAAAAAAGAAACACTTCTAACAGTAAAAAATACTAAAGAGACAGCATAGTTTCATCTTACGTCAGCTGCATATATATCAAACTACACTACACCACCAACACATGACCAAAAGCAAATGAGAAGAGAAAGAATAAAAACCAAAAGATAAACATCAAATGAATAGGAATAAATATAAAGCATTATGAGCAAGACTAATAATCCAACAAACATCTTTGACTATCATAAGGTCTATACTAGATCAATAACAATGCATTTTTACTGTGGGATTTGCTCACCCATCACCAAAGTCACAAATAATTATAGCTATATATATATATATATATATATATATATATATATATATAGTTACACATACACATAAATTAAATCACACAATACACTAATCCTACAGATTAAAAAGAATAAAAGTAGTATATTAATATATATATATATATATATATATATATATATATATATATATATATATATATATATATTATTTAAAGAGAACCCAGCCACTGGGGATGCACAAGCCAGTGCATTTCTTTGTGCCGGTCCCAAGCCCGGATAAATGGGGAGGGTTGCGTCATGAAGGGCATCTGGAGTAAAACTTCACCAAATCATTCATGCGGACAGCGGTAAATATTTATATACTGGATCGGTCAAGGCCCAGGTTAACAACGACCGCCACCAGTAGTGTTAGCCAACAGGGTGCTGGCGGAAATTGTGCTACTGTTGGCCAAAGGAGGAGAAGAGGGGGAAGGCATGGCCGAAGATAGGAAGAGAAAGGCTAGGACTGTGGTAGTGAGGGTCGAAACTTTGATTGTTGGCAGTATGTCTGGTATAGGGAGAGAGCTAGCCAATATGATGGACAGAAGGAAGGCTGGTATATTGTGTGGGCAAGAGACCAGATGGAAGGGGAGTAAGGCTAGGTGTATCGGAGGTGGATTCAAATTGTTTTATCATGGTGTGGATGGGAGGAGAAATGGCGTAGGAGTTATCCTGAAGGAATAGTATGCTAACAGTGTTTTGGAGGGTAAAAGAGTGTCAGTGATGTTTATGAAGCTGGAAATTGATGATGTAATGATGAATGCTGTTAGTGCATATGCTCCACAAGTTGGGTGTGTGATGGATAAGAAAGAAAAATTTTGGAGTGAGTTGGATGAAGTGGTGATGACTGTATCCAAGGGTGAGAGAGTGGGGATTGGAGCAGATTTCAATGGGCATGTTGGTGAAGGGAACAGAGGGGATGGGGAAGTGATGGGTAGGTATGATGTTAAACAAAGGAATGCAGAAGGTCAGATGGTAGTGGGTTTTGTGAAAAGGATGGACGTTGCTGTGGTGAGTACGTATTTTAACAAGATGGAGGAGCATAAGGTGACATACAAGAGTGGAGGAAGATGCACATAGGTGGATTATAACTTATGTAGGAGGGCTAGTTTGAAGGAGATTTGAGACTGCAAAGTGGTGACTGGAGAAAGTGTAGTTAGGCAGCATATGGTGGTGGTTTGTAGGGTGACATTGGTGATCAAGAAGAGGAAGAGGAGTGTAAGGGCAGCACCAAGGATCAAATGGTGGAAATTGAAAAAGGGTAATTGTGAGGTGGAGTTCAGGGAAGAGTTAAGGCAGTCACTGGGTGGCAGTGAAGAGTTACCGAATAGTTGGGTAACTACAGCAGAGCTAGTAAGGGAGATGGCTAGAAAGGTGCTTGGTATGACATCTGGACCGAGGAAGGACGACAAGGAGACATGGTGGTGGAATGAGGAAGTACAGGAGAGTATACAGAGAAAGAGGTTGGCAAAGAAGAAGTGGGATTGTCAGAGAAATGAAGAAAGTAGACAGGAGTATAAGGAGATGAGGTGCATTGCAAAGAGAGAGGTGGCGAAGGCTAAGAATAAGGCATATGAAGAGTTGTAAGAAAGGTTGGATACTAAGGAGGGAGAAAAGGACCTGTACTGATTGGCTAGACAGAGGGACCGAGCTAGGAAAGATGTGCAGCAGGTAAAGGTGATAAAGGATAATGAGGGAAACACACTCACAAGCGAGGAGAGTGTGTTGAGCAGATGGAAAGAGTACTTTGAGGGGTTGAGGAATGAAAAGAATGAGAGAGAGAAGGTTGGATGATGTAGGGATAGTGAATCATGAAGTGCAGTGGATTAACAAGGAGGAAGTAAGTATCGCTATAAAGAGGATGAAGAATGGAAAGGCTGTTGGTCCAGATGACATACCTGTGGAAGCATGGAGGTGTTTAGGTGAAATGGCAGTGGAGTTTCTATCTAGATTGTTTAATGAAATCTTGGAAAGTGAGAGGATGCCTGAGGAATTGAGAAAAAGTGTTTTAGTACCTATTTTTAAGAATAAGGGTGATGTGCAGAACTGTAGTATCTACAGAGAGATTAAACTTATCAGTCACAGCATGAAGTTATGGGAAAGAGAGAATCTAGGTTAAGAAGGGAGGTGATGATTAGTGATCAGCAATATGGTTTCATGCCAGGAAAGAGCATTACAGATGTGATGCTTGCTCTGAGAGTGTTGATGGAGAAGTACAGAGAAGGTTAGAAGGAGTTGCATTGTGTTTTTGTAGACTTAGAGAAAGCATATGACAGGGTGCCTAGAGAGGAGTTGTGGTATTGTATGAGAAAGTTGGGAATGTCAGAGAAGTATGTAAGAGTGGTACGGGATATGTACGAGGGTAGTGCGACAGCGGTGAGGTCTGTGGTGGGAGTGACGGATGAGTTTAATGTGGAGGTGGGATTACATCAAGGATCAGCTCTGAGACCTTTCTTGTTTGCAATGGTGATGGACAGGTTGACAGACAAGATCAGAGAGGAGTCATTGTGGACTATGATGTTTGCAGATGGCATTGTGATCTGTAGTGAGAGTAGGGAACAGGTGGAGGAGACCCTAGAGAGATGGAGATATGTTCTATAAAGAAGAGGAATGAAGGTCAGCAGGACTAAGACAGAATATATGTGTGTGAATGAGAGGGAGGATAGTGGAATGGTGAGGATGCAAGGAGTATGGCGAAGGTGGATGAGTTTAAATACTTGGGGTCAATAGTTCAGAGTAACTTTGAGTGTGGAAGAGAGGTGAAGAAGAGAGTACAGGCAGGATGGAGTTGGTGGAGAAGAGTGTCAGGAGTGATTTGTGACAGATGAGTACCAGTAAGAGTGGAAGGGAAGGTCTACAAGAGGGTAGTGAAACCAGCTATATTATATGGGTTGGAGACAGTAGCACTGACAAAAAGGCAGGAGTTAGAGCTGGATGTGGCAGAGTTAAAGATGTTAAGATTTGCACTGGGTGTGACAAGGGTTGACAGGATTAGGAATATGTATATTAGAGGGTCAGCCCAGGTTAGAAGGTTTGGAGACAAAGCCAGAGAGGCAAGATTACATTGGTTTGGACATGTGCTGAGGAGGGAAGCTGAGTATGTTGGGAAAAAGATGCTAAGGATGAAACTACCAGGTAACAGGAAAAGAGGAAGGCCAAAGATAAGGTTTATGGATGTGGTGAGAGAGGACATGCAGGTGGTTGGTGTGACAGTGCAAGATGCAGAGAACAGGGAGAAATAGAAACAGATGATCCACTGTGGCGACCCATGACTGGAACAGCTGAAAGAAGATGATATTAAGTAATACCTGAATTAAGGCTTAGGGTATTATTTAAAAGCACCACAGAAATAATTCTTTATGAGCACCAACAATTAAAATATAAGAGTTTTTTACCTGTCTCTCAGTTTTTTATGATTTTTTGTCCATTGATGACCATCCATATCTAGTAGCATTTATTTTCAAGTAAGTGAAGCTTCAGTCCATTTATTCTACTCTGTCAATAAGTTTGTTTTTCTTTGTATATTCCAGTGCATATTCTAGAGTGTTAAAAGTTTTCTGTCCATCTGGCAAAAATATTTTTATTTTGGCAGGAAAAATGATGTATGCTTTGATGTTAAGCTTCTTCAAACTATTCATCAAAGGAATACATGCTTTTCTCTTTGCCATAACATTTGAAGAATAGTCATTACCAAATTGAATAGTGTTTTCTTTAAATTTTATGGGAGAATTAGCCCAAGCAGTTTTCAACACCAAGTCCTTGCCTTGATAAGAACAAAAATCTAACTACCACTGACCTTGGGAATGAAGGATTTTTCCTTAAAGAAGAGTTAGAAAGAGATATAAGAGCACTCTCTCTCTCTCTCTCTCTCTCTCTCTATATATATATATATATATATATATATATGTGTGTGTGTATACCAAAAGACAAGGCCTCAGGTAAGTTCAAAGTCTTCGGTATCCAATTATTTAGGAACTGAACCATGCTATCCCCTAGGATACCATAAATTCTGATATTATTTCTTCAGGATCTTTTTTCCAAATCTTCTATTTTCTCCAAAACACAGTATTTTGTTTGTGCATAAACTCCATATGGTTTTCATTCTCAGTCATTCTACCATCTAAGTCATTCACTGCATCTTCAATGCCAGTGATATGAAGGGGTTGCTGTTTAACCATGGCACTCAATAAACCTATTTTTTACACTCTTCTTTTATATTGTCTATTTTGTTATCTAATTTGTCCATTTTTAAAGATAGATCATAAATGCTGCTGTGAATAGATTATAGGTCTTTGTTCAAAGAAGTATTTTGAGAGCGAGTTTTATAGTGAATCATTTTGAGTAAAATAAAGTCTATTAATATGGGTCTATATTATGATATCACATGCTCACAACAGCGAATGACACATAATTGACCCCATGTAAGTGAAAGTTTACAACGTCGAAACCTATGGAAAAAATCGCTTTCCCGGAAAAAAAAACTGTAAAACATTACATAATGTGAGGGGGCGAACCCCGCTACTTAAATATACCAGTGCCAAGACTGCACTACAGTGTTGAAAACAGCAAAGTAGCAAAAGTGGGCAAGCAAATTCTTTCCCAGGGAAAGAATTCGCTGAAAAGCCGCTTCTGTATTTTGCCTTTTCACGCTTTTCAGTTCGATGAAGATGCATTTGACAAACTGCGTCTGTGACAGCATAATAGTGAACCTATTAATATTACTTTGACAGGAAAATTATATTTGTTGAAAGGATAAATAGCTATATTTCTACCAATATTTTGTAAAAATCTTAATGTTATAATAAAAAACCCTGTCAAAAATATTAAAAAGAAGCAGAGCAAAAGATTGGAGCTGTTAACTGCCCACAATCTTGCCATACACCGATTACAGATATTCTGATCATCTCTCCCAGCGGTTTTAGACACAGGGCATACAAAATCAGAGACATAGAATATCCTTATTTAGTCCATCACATGATGATGAACTCTTCTGAAAGACAGCTCTTGATGTTCACCTGAGGTATTCCGACTTGATATATTTCACTCAACAAGGTAACTCACTCACTTGGGACATTCATTGCCTCCGAGACCCTGAAAAGGTAATTCCACTCTGAATAGTCAAATGCCTTTTATAAGTCTACACAGATAAAGCCTAACAGAATATTTTTACAATAGGTTTCCTGAATTATCTAGGTGACTTAGTCATGTTGAATTATCCACATGGTATGGACTAAGATGTCTGTGGTCTGTCTATTTTCCAAAAATTCAGTTTGATCCAGAGAAATTAATCTTGCAGCTATATTATCCAACCTATAGTCATAAATAGCTTGTGATCTTGATTTGCCACTGAGATTTGTTGATAAGAGGAGGCCTCTTCTGAGTCATTGCCTTCTTTATAAATTGGTAAGAGTATAGCTCATTTGCATGATGCTGGCATTTCTGTTGTCTGCATTGTTAGGTTAAATAAAATCCTCCAAATACTAAAATATCATTCTCTATAAGCATCCATATCTTTGTTAGTATCCCATCTAATCTCAGTGAGTTCCGATTTCCTGTTTTTCCAATGCCTCTATTATCTCTGTCTTGGAAATCTCCCTAGTCAATCCATGTATTTCTTTCTTTACTAGTCTATGAAGTCTGAACTGGTCCAGAAATGTCCCCACTTGCTCACTTATATTGTCCTTTTCCTCCTATGCCTGATACAAGCTTGTAAAGTAATCTATCAGTGCTTCCAACATTTTAAGAGCATGCATCTCCCTTTCCCCTGCATAAGTCTTCCATAGAGAATAAATTTGTTTTTTTCATTATTTTGTTGCTTCAGTCATAAGGCCAATGCTCTCATACTACTCACTGTATTTGAGACTTATATGCCCCTCCCTGATTCTTTTGTCATCATAATTCTTTTATCCTCTATTTCTTGTACATTTGGCTTAGTTCCCTTAACCTTATGGACTCTTCTATAGTATTCCTGTTTAACTTAACAGTTCATGTTATTTGACTTTCTAATGCCCTTATATGTTCCTAGCTACTTTTCATTTTGAATTTCTCCCAGACCTTCATTGTGATAGGTCTTAGAAGTTCAATGTGATCTGTAGAAAGTTTTTAAAATTACCATAGCATTGGTGGTTCACTGGTAGAATTATTGTCTGGCGGTTGGTGCAGAGGGTTAAAGCTGGGAGCTGTGGTACAGAGTTTGATTCCATCAACCCCCATTTGCCTACTGTGTGATCTTAAGCATATCAATTAACCAGACATTGGTTGGGGGCAACTGGGAGTTTGGGTTAGGTTCCTTAGTGGTGCCCTGGACTGTAAGCTTAGTAACTACCTATGGACTTTATATTTCTCCTCTTCTAATTTATATGTGAGAAATCTGTAGTACCTTCTCCTTTTATGCCCTTCTGTCTAGCATGCTTCTATCCTCAGATATGAAGGATCTGAATATACTAATGAGCCTACCACTACTTTCCTGACATGAGCTATATATTGTTTCAGAATCTTTTCTTGACCATGTATCATGTCTGTCTGAATGGTATGTAAAACCTTCACCTTTCTTAAGTCTAGAACTGGTAAGTCATGTATCATTAAATCCTAGCTTTTGTGATAACTCTTTGAAACATTTATCTGCTCTACTTAATGTCCTCCCATTCCTATCTGTTTTTCAGGTCTGCTGCTCTATGAATCAGGTTCCAGTCTCTTATGATTATTATGGAAATGAACAATCCGTGTCTTACAAACAAATAAGAAAAATGGCAGATGTTGCAAGATAAAGGCGACACTTAGTTGGTAAATACTTTATAAATGAAAAACACCATGTCCAGTACAAAAATCAAAACAACGTCCTTCCAAGGTAAGCAATAAAACCACAGTATACAACAGTATTAAGCGCTTTCGTCTGGTAAATGACTTCTTCAGAATACAAATACTGCAATTAGAACCTGTTTAAATAAAATGCTTAACCAATCACATATTCACTAATGTCATTTCCCCTCATTAAAAATACATTACAAAACATTATTTTAGACCAAGTAAAAAACATTCACATAAATCCATACAAAAAATTATTCTTAAAAACATTCATTAACAATGTATATTGTTAAATGAAAAACATTGATTTTAATTTTAACAAAGAAGATATAGAAATTCTGTCATTTAACCCAGGGGTATGGTATGCATCTAACCTAATTTGCCATTTGAGTTCTAAAAACTCCAGGTACTCATTCACAGGTCTCCCCCGGGGTCCCAAGTCCACCTTCTCCAAAATATAAAATAGGAAAGAATGGGTAGGCTCAGCAAGCAAATGCTTATATACTGCATTGTTTTCATTTTTGTTTTTGATATCATATAGATGCTGATATATTCTGGTCCTTAGGGCGTTCTTAGTTTTACCTGTGTAGAAACTTGCACAAAATCTGCACAAAGCCAAATAGACAACCCCTTTACTATAACAGTACATCTTTTTCATACTGGTGATACACCCAAAATTTTTAAACTTAATTTTTTCTCTATCCATGACATAGGGACATTGGGCACACCTCCCACACTTAAAAGTACCACCATTATGGGTACCAGATTTAAACCTTTCAAATAGTCCCTTGAAGAAAGTATCCTTTTTACAAACCACTGTTGGTTCATTACCAAGTTTCCCTAATAATTCAGAGTCAACATCAAAAATTTTCCAATATTTAGGAATAATGTTTTTAATATCATGAAAATTAGATGTATAAGTGAGGGTAAGCACCCATCCAAAATCTAATTGTTTACTATCATGATGGTTTGGACTTTTGGTAGCCACCTGCCCTAATAAAGCAAGAAAATGACCACTCATTATCTTAGTCCTAACTTCATTAAATATGTCAGTGACAAAGGTTTCAGGGTACCCCTCCTACAAAACATTTTCTTTAATATGTCACATTCTCTCAGAAAATCCCCAAAGTCAGACACCATTCTAGCCAATCTAGAGTAAAGTATTTGCCAACTAAGTGTCACCTTTGTCTTGCAACAGCTGCCATTTTTCTTATTATTATGGAAATGTCATAAACCTGCAATATGTCTGCTATTATTCCATTAAGCTTATGTACTTTTGCCATGAGGACAGATTAATAGCAATGAATGTTATAATTTTCCCTTTTATGCCTGCTTATCTGCTTTTCTGATCTTCAATGTCCTCTAGTATCTAGAAAGGAAATTGTGTCTATATCAAAATCATTATTTCCTAATGCCTTGCCCAAGTATAGAATGAGTCTGCCAGTAAAGGATATTGTCTCTTCCCCATCTTTAAATGCTCTTCATATGTCAGATGGGTATCTATTTATGCAGCTAAACCACCATCTTCCTTGCTAATATCCTTTCCATTTTGATAGGATTAGTTAAGCCATTGACATTCCAGCTTAACAGAATAGCATCATTCATGGGATATCTTTAACATTATTTGTCCCCTCCCAGAAAAATCTGGAGTTGTCTACACCTGTTTCTCTCTCTAGTTAACATCATGCTTCTCTCTCATTCACTGTAAAACTTCTTATTTCATAGTCCCTGCAAGTCTGCCCTCATATAATTTGCCTTATACTTTTCCACCTTATACTTTTATGTTTGTCCCTCCCCCATTGTTATATTGCATATTTCTTCCTTTACTAATATCTGGTTACTAATATCTTCAAAACCAATCAACATAATCAATACAATTTTAAGAATGTAGAAGTATAAAATACACAGACTTATATACTGATTATTAAATTGTTTTTCCAAGCCATGGGCATATTGAGCCCAAATTAGTGCCCACAGATCCAACCCCATCTTGCCCAAGTATGTAGCTCCATTTTGTATCACAGTCCTAGCTGCAGCTGCATTCAGTGGCTCCCTCACTGGCATTTAGTGAATAGTGCAGTCCTGCTTTATGCATTTCACTAATATATTCATTCCTTTTTGATCCTATATATAGAAACACATACATTAAGACTGGATCCAGTGTTAAAAATAGCAACATCTTGGCGTCCGGCTCCTTGCTTTGTGACTTAGTTGTACAGTTTCTGAAGTTTTTTCTGTTTTCTGGTCGAAATGGATACAGTGTATTTCACTATACATAGTATTATCTTCTGATCATTTCCCCTATTTTCTTATTCCATACTTTTTTTGTCTTTCCATACAAAAAATTATATTCCACAATAAACTTCAAAACTTCTAAACTTCAATTCAATCATCATAGCAAGATCTGCATGTTGTTAGCTCCTCCTTTTGATTTGATAATACACTTCCCCTTGGCATCAAGCATCATCAGAATTTACCATTCCTCTTGTTCCATTTTAATAGTGCTGTTACTCAGCTGTTGGACTATTTCAACTTTTTTTCTTTAGGATCTGGTATTTTCTAAAGAGCAGATATAAACTGTCTATTCGGTTATTAGACCCCTCTTTTATTCTTTGCTTATCTGATGAGTCTAACTCCTGTGTTGTATCTTGCAAATTTTGGTTGGAATCCCCACATTTTAATCCCATTTCTTCCGACCATTGTTGTGCCTCTTTGGGGTCATCTGTTATCTTAACTCCTCTTGTAAGATAGAGCTAGAAGATTGCAGGTTACTGGAATTTAAATCTAATTCCATTGTGCCTCATCATTTGCATTACAAGGATGAATGCTGCCCACTTTCTTCTGGTCTTAACAAGTAATCCTGGTCAACGAAAAGTTGTGCTGTGTCACACAGACACTTCAATCCTAGCTTCCAAAGCAAAAAAGAATTGTCTCCTTCTGTTTAG
>NC_056725.1:751507057-751594557 GCF_019279795.1 Protopterus annectens | reverse complement strand
AGTCTCTTTAGTTTTGTAAGCTTAAACAAAGCTTATTGTATTCTTCTAGTATTTTCTGATTCGACTTCCTTGCAGGCATCATTGTAGTACTACTTATCTTGTAACATGTTAAAAATATCAGCAAAGTTTCCAACTGCTTCTCCTTCTGCACTGCCTTTAGCTTTAACATCTTTCTGAATAAAATTTGATGTTTTTGCTTTTTTTTTACTTTTTGTGGGGACAATTCAATTTCTTCAGTACAACTCCCTTGGCATCTTTACATAACTCTTCTGGTAATCAGACATTTAATTCTAATACAGCAAATATGTTTTGCCAATAGTCATTGAATGTCTGGCTTACTCATTTTCAGCTGTAGCTTGCTTTTGCATTCTAATAGCTGGTCAGCTCTAGCACAATCCAGCCAATATTTTGTTTTTGTTGATGTTGAGCTTTCCATTGTTCCCCTTCCATAAATATAGGTTGATTTTTGTACAACTCATTCAGCAAAGTCCAAGTGTTTAATCACTGCTTATGCCTCTATAAGAATAAATTCGAATTAGAAGTTTGAATTAAACACATTTCAAAATTCTGTCAGACATTCTCATACTTCGCTGCTGTTACTGAGCCAATGTTTTAGAGTAACTTGACATTATTTATTCACTTTGTTTTGTGCTTCATTCACCTGTGATTATCAGTGAATCTGGTTTGTGCATTCTGTCAGTTTCAGTTTATCTCTTTAGCTGCACTAGACAGAGGTCAGGTACCAGTGCCATTGTGTGCCATCATGTGAGCTTTAAGATGAAATCTTCCAATAATGTATGTAGCATATTTTGTAATTATTAGATGCCACTATGATGATCCTGACAAATAACAAAGGGCATTATTCAGGTTTACTAAGTTAAGCATTGCTCACATCTACTCATTAGCATAACACTCATAATACTCATACATATGTTCCCTCTGTTATTCTACTATGAGCTTTCTTTCGGTGGGTAACTGTTGACACTGAACTCACCTATATTTATTTCAAAATCATTTGTCTCCTTCCCATCACCTGCTTGAAATTATTAAGTGACATAAACATTACTGGTTACTTCTACAGCCGGATCAACATTTATACTGCCTCTACCAAGACAAATTCACTTATTCAACAAGCCTCACATATTGGTAAAGCTACAACTGGCCAAAAAAAAACTACTTTTATGAAATCCATAAGGAAAACAACAGAGATGTCCCACTACTGAGCTAAATGCCACCTACATAAGAATTAAAAACGAGTATAATACCATACATGTCAGAAGGTGGGGCAACATCAACCTATACTCCTCCCAACAAATCCTCTTGAAGTTCTGTTAAAAAATATATTAAAACTTATACATATCCACTGAACCATTCTATCTAATATTTTCCACATAATGAAACAGCTTAATGTAAGTTTGAGTGACACCCTATTTTCAAAGAAATCTGAATACTGTCCAGTATAATATCATATGCAGAATAATATATCATATAAATTATAAAAGATGCTTGCTATGAAGGACAGGTGACGCAGCAACCCCCCTCAATTTTTATTTATTTACTTAGCATCTGTTGATGGGTAGAGCACAGATTCAGGTGGATTGTTCAACTTGGGAAAGGTGAATGTAATGTAACAGTAAACAAAGTAAATTACAATAGAGATGAAGAGTAAAACTAAAAAACATTATAATACTGGAGAAGTTTGTCTAATATGGTGGGAGTCTAATACAATATTTGGTATGCAAAAACATTATAACAATGTAGTAGAAGTCTATATAACAAAGTAGGTCTTTATATAATCTCAGAAATTCATACTACCAAGGTATCTTTTTAAGCTGAACTATTGCTTTATCAAAGCAACTCTAGCTCAAGTCTATCATATTTTGCATAATACACATTACAATACAATTACAAACTGGATAATTGTCCTTATCTATAAAATAATGTACATTTTTTTAAAAAACTCATTCTTCAACCTGTGAAGATTATAAGTCTTTCTAACCACAGGTATTATCAAGGAGCAAACCAGTCCAGCTTGGGTTTCTGAAGCTAGAAACTCAAGGAGAACAAGTTAAAAAAAACAGTCTCGAGCACCACTGTACAGTGGAAATATCTCTTACCCCCTGGCCATAGCATTCAGCTTGTCCCAGTGGTCAGCAGAAAATCAGCTTAGTGCCTTTATACTAGAAAACCAAATGTGCTCAAATCAGAAAGAAAGAAACTCTCTGCAAGCCACAATCCAAATTGAAAAATCTAATTTCCTTTATTGTAGGACAGACAAGCACAGCTGTATACATGACTATTAACAGGCATGTGCAGTTACATTTATACAAGACAAATTGTATGGGGGTGGGTGGATATGGGCTGGGCTTGGAAGTATTTCTGGTTGGAGAGTTGAGGGGGCTGGACTGAGGGTGAGCCCTCCCTGTGCTTGTGGATTGGATGCTGGATGGCTGTCACTGAAGAAGTCATTCAAGCTTGTCTCCACATCCCTCCTTTAAAGAATTTTTTTCCTTGTAATAAGATCCAGATGAGGAATCTCCAGAGAAATAAAGAGATGTAAACAGTTAGTTTAAATCCATATACTGATCTGCAGCACTTTTGTGCCAACTTCAAAAGATCTGTCCCTAATTATAAAGACATATAATATCAAAATAATAAAAACAAAAACAATTAATAAAGAAATATAAAAACAAATCTCCCATATCATAGATCATTTTGGCTTTTCTGTTGAAACTGTAACTCCACTTTTTTGGGAGGGTGGTTATGTGTGAGTATCTAATGATAATGATCAAAAGTAAATCAGTGGTAAAGGGGCAGCCAGTAAGGCAAGTCTTAAAAAAACAGAACATATATAAGGCAAACATTCATTGATTGTTTATCTATTTCTCCAAAAGCCATTTTGTAAATGATAAACATTTTTCTTTCAAATTTAATCATATTATTCAGACAATACCAGAACAAATACAAGACCTGCCATGTCCAAAGGTTACAAGTAGAGTTCCATTTCTATATGCTCCCTCTCTACCTACCAGGGGTCAGCTGTAAACTTCAACTGATAAGCCTCTTGAAAAGATGTTCCTCAGGCAAGTGTCAGTGGAAATTTTTGTGGTTCAGTTTCTTGAGGCTAAGGATGCTGTGGTTGGAGCAGGACAAGTTGAGTGCAGGTCTTTTACTTGCTTCCAGGTTGATTTCCCAGTGCAATTTTTTTTTCCAGGGTGTAATTTTTGTTCCTTGAAGGGTACTCATGTTGAGATTCTCTAGAATGTGCAAAATAAAGCTTTCATCATCTGGGTATTCTGTGTGGTGTTCTGACAAAGTGTTTTTAAAGTCTTTGCTCTGATTTCTGAGAGATGTTGAGAGATCCATCTTTTGAGTTTGTTAATGGTCTTTCTGATATAAAAAACTGTTACATTTCTTGCAGCAGGCCTCATAGGCAACATATTCCATGTTCCATGTTGCAGTTACCATGTGAACTGCTGTGGTATTCTTTGCCTGTCTTGGGGCATTTGCACTTGTTTGCATTACTCATTAGAGGCAGTAATTGCACACAGAGATCCACACCTAATTATATATCTTTATAATTAGGGACAGATCTGATATAGTTGGTACAAAAGTGCCACAGATCAGATTACAGACTTTAACTAAGTGTTTAGATCTCTTTACTTTTTTTTTTAATTTCTCCAAGTCTTTTTGGGTTTCTAACACCATAAGGGTAATGGACCCCATTCCTAAGTCAAAGTATGATTAAAGTTCATAAAATGAATATCTGTTAAATCTTTGATGTTAGCCAGAAGTGCTCTTCATGGCACCTACAATGTGCCCAGCAATGACTCCTTCTGCAATTTGTATGGAGTTACATGTATTGGTAACATATCAAAATACGATTGTAGATTATTTTTTAATTAGATCCCTTTGCTCCTACTACTACTGAGCTGCCTGCATAGCTTTCTTCCACATTGCTATTGTTTCTTCCTGCAAATCCTGATATTTTATGACTTTGTATCGATCTGTATGCAAGACACTGTACTCACTGGGTGTAGAGATTTCAATGATCAATGCTACTTTTGTCTTCTTTTCATGGACCATTATATCTGGTTTTGTCTCATCTATCTTTTGAACTGTTAGTAATGAGTGATCCCATGTGATGTAGACTTCATCATTTACTATGATGCTTTGTGGCTCAAGTTTCCAGTGTTTTACAGCTACTTCAATTTTATAATGTTTGCAAAATCTTCAGTACAACAGTCTTGCCACATTATTATGCTTTTCAGTATAGAGTCTTTCTGCCATTAGTTTATCACATCCAGCAACAAGGTGCCCAACTTTTTCATATCCTGTTTTGCAAATGCTATATTTGTCTGTTTCGCCCACATGTTCAATGGACTTTGTAAACCAACATGTACGTAGTTCACTATCTTGGGCCACCAGTATTAACCTTTTGTCTTTTGGTTTGAATTCACCTCTCCTTAACTATTCCTGCACTCAATCCTGATCAACATGAGGGAGGGATTTTGAAAATCATATTAGCATAAGGGATGGAAGCCAGAGACACAGCCTTATAAAATATCACCAGAAATAATAGTGGGACAATTGGGAAAAACCAAACAAGCTAACTAGAGAGGAATAAAATCAAATAATGGCAATACTGGAGCTATTTCAGAAACTTTAGCATAATGTGTTACTGGGGGATGAGGCAGACACACAATGCAAGTTTAAGCAGGGAAAATATAAGCAGAATATAAAAGCACTGAAACACAAACTGGAGCAGAGACAATTCTCTCACTGTTGACCCTCTATTGCAGTATAAGGGACCACACTATGCAGACATTTACGAGAATCACGGTTTATGGGGAAAATGCAATAATACATTTCTAAGGCTCAAAATCTCACATGACTACACAGCTCTACCACCACTGTGAATTAATCTATAGGACTATGGGTCAGCATGGTTTAAAATACAAATGGATAGCTTTTACAAGTAATTCTACTTGTGGAAGTAGAAGCATGGAATAATGCAGAAACACAATTTCCTCCTACAACTCTTAATAAAATACAAGACTAAGGTCCCAGAACAAACTTAAAAATGCAAACCAATGCAAACAGAGCAGAAAAGTACAAGTATTATTACCGCACAGGTCACTAAGTGCAACTCAGATATTTAAGCAGAATTGAAATAATTAAAATAACTTAATTCTCTCTCTTTCCTTTTTTTTTTTTTTGAAAAGCTAGTTATTCACAGTTCCACACCTCTCCAAGTCTTGAATAAAAGATGAGGAAGTATGCTTTTTTCAAAATCTCTGTAAATAGTTATATAAAAAACAATTCTTTGTTGTTTATATTTGTATTTATGCTGCATTAATTTTGATATTAAGTCCAATGATAGTCTGTCACATACAGCTATAATGAAATATACCTTAACAAGGGTCCTATAGGAGCATGATATGCTATTATACTCATGCACAAGGACCCAAATAGGGTAAATGTTTTCTTATTGCACCTGTCCAGTATCCAAGATCAAAGGCAACTTTGTTTCCTGTTTCCCTTAGTAGCTTATCCTTTATTTTTTTTTGTCTGTCTCTCCTAATAAATTCATATTGTGAAAATATTTTTTGGGAATACTATTGGCCTGGTAAACCCAGTCAAGGGAGAGAAAATATTCATGAAACACATGAGTCATGACTTAGCTTGTTTTTAGGAGAGACACCTAATTCCTCAAATGCATAAACAATTAACAAGATCATATTATCAGAGGTTAGTCATGGGGGCACAGAAGAGAAGTGATCATTCTGGCTAGAAGAAGTACCCAATGGAATACCATTGATCAACTAACTGACCAGGCAGGAAGACACTGTGCAGTGAAGGAGACCTCACCAGTCAACTGATGACCTTAGTGAATTTATATATTCTGCCTAGCACCACACACACAGAAATGGGGAGAATCCTTAAGGTGTGGATTGGATTCCGGGATGTATTAACAATTTGGACAGAATACTGAAACACTACCTTCAGACTGAAGAAGGTCCAGAGAGCATACCTCTCAACCTCTAAGTGCAAGAAATTTGGATAATGGCCAACAAAATAGTGGGACAAAGGCCCAAAACTAGGGACATATTTTAAATATTGCTCTTATAAATTTAGAAAGTTGCTAGAGTAACAGGGTTTGTTTTAATATACATTTTCTGAAGAATGTGAAGTCTGAAACTCAAATGTATGCCATTATTTAGTGACTTCAATCCTCAGATCATCCAAGTGATTTGCCAGAAAGCCACAAATTTTATGAGGAACGGATCAAAAAAGTGAGCAAAAAATCTGGACATTCTTTGAAAAATCTGTACAGTTGAGAGGTATGCCAGGGAGGTCCAAGACTGTATTGAATTCCTAGACTTGAAAAGTGCATTAATCAATTTATTCATTACATGTGTATGGAGGACCAGTACTCCCACCTTACATGTACACATGTGCTTCCCTCAAGTATAATTCTTTTTTCCAATGGTAATTACCAAAGAATCCACTCACAGGGCCAAAAATTTCTCATACTTTCCTATTGTGGTCTCAGACCATGTCTCACTGCTTCTGAATGTTAGTTTAGCACCTCACAAAGTATAAAGGTTTAGAAGCATAAGCTTGTTTCTCTATAAGAGTGATCATTACAAGAAGGCATTGCTGGATAACCTCCCAACATTAGATGTTGACTTGTCTGATAAAGAAAGGAAATGGGTTGTCTGAAAAGAAAGTGCCTTGCAAAGCTCACTTAGATTTGGTGCAAATAAACTCTGAGCCCTGAGATAGAGAGTAGGTGGACTACAAGCACAATTACTAGTGGCTCAAAGGAAACAAATGAGGATGAAAGAGGGCAAGATTGCAATCTTAAAAATACAGCTGAATGCTACAGTAGCTTATAAGTCAGAACAGATAAAAAATAGCTCTAAAATTACTGTATTTTTCAAACTCCCTTAAAAACATGAAACATTTTGCACTTAGACTTAGGGCACAAACAGCTGGGTACACAGTAACCAAAATATGGAACAGTAAAACTAACTCTGTGGTGCAAACCCAAGAAGCCAGGACTCCTGTGCTAAAATTAAAGTAGGTTCAGGACATTCAGAATGCATTTGCCATTTGCAGGGACACCAGGCAGGGATGTTCATTGTCATCACTGTTATTTATTCTGTATCTGGAACCCCTTGCAAGTAGGTTACCTGCTAAGGGATAGTGCTTGGGATCACTTGCAAAAAAAAAAAACTTGCATTGTATGCTGATGATCTCCTTTTGTTGACAACAAATACAGAGGAGAGAGAGAGAGAGAGAGAGAGAGAGAGAAAGAAAGACCACCTTTAGGGAATTGAGTGTTCTTGGGCAACTATCAGGTTATAAGATTATTGCTGCCAAAACTAAGGCTTCTGGGATTAACTATGTTCCAGACTCATCTGTGATTCTAAAATTCCCCTTCATAAACCTGGCAAATATTTGAGGATTAAGATTGCAGTAATATTGACATACTCTGCAGAATTAACATTCAAAGGGATCTATAACTGAGAGAAGAAACTCAACAGACAGTCAGAGAGCATCTGCTTTAACTTAACACAAAGGTTACAGGCAGTTAACTGGTTTGTCTTGCTACTAGTAATATACTGTGCCCTGGGACTCCTAGTACCAACCTAAGCCAGCTCTATATAGGAACTTCTAATAAGTCCCCAGATTCTTATGGGCTAAATCTAAGCCTAGAATAACTAGGGACCTGTCAATTCCAGCTGTTCAGGGAGGACTGGATGTCCCTGACTTTGAACTCTACCTGGCAGCTGGGAAACACAAGCTATGTCAGGGTTTTATTAATACTCAGGTAGCAAGTTCATGTAAAATTATCATCTCTGCTCAAGTTGGCAAGCCTCTGCATGTTAGAGTAGACTATATGCAGGGAGGCATCAAATTTTGCATGCAGAGGGGACGAGACCTCAGAGAATCATTCAGCAGGTTAGGTGGGCCTTGTCTACATCAGACTGCATGGATTGGAAAAATGACTGAATGCCCATTAGTGCTGCTTCCTTTCATGGGGTGTACACATTTTTTTCTTACCACTATGCTGCATTGAACTGGTGGACTGATATAGTGGGAACAAGTATTGAATGATGCAATGCCTGGGGAGTCAGGAACTTGAACACAGTCTTTGAGCAGGATCACTTCCTTGTGACTTATACAAGATACTATCAGCAAAACAAAATGTACTCATGCTAAGTGCAGTAAAACACAACGAGAACCCCAGACTTATTCAATGGCTGACAGACAGCCATTAATGCACAATACCTGCTAAAGGCATATTAAGATGTGCATACAAAATTATTTCTACCTCTAAGGGAAAGGCCACAAATAAATTCCATCTCAGACAGGAAGTAGCCCTGAGTGTAGTGATTTCTCAGGAAACCTGCAGTCCTTTCTACTTTCCCCAAGATATGCCAGCAAGTCACACATATTCAGATTTTTGAGGTGGCTGAAAATTGGTAACTGTGGGCAGCTCAGCCAGCCCCTACTGATTAATATGATTTCACTCTTAAAGCATGGCAAGGCAAATTTACGTTGTGTATTAACTAACTCAGAACTGAACTTGTTTTTTCCTGTTTGATCTACTTCCTTTCAAGACATCATCTATTGCTTGAAGGTGCCATAAGATTATTGCTTTATGCTTCATTAATTGTTCTTTTTTAAAGTTCTGCTTACTGGAATTTTGTGAATTTGTCTGCAATTAACAATCTTGTTTAAGAAATTAAGCAACATTTAATGAATTAAGCTAAATGCACATGCTTTATTGACACTTGTTAATGGTTATACTTACCACTTCCAAGGTTTAGATTGTATATTCTGGAATGCAACTATGTCTTCAAAGATGACTCCTTTATGTACACATTGAAAATATTATTTATTTATGTATTTATTTATTTAACTCGTGCTGGGATAGTCTGCTTAGGTAAACAAGCCCTTTATCAGTAAAGGTCTGCAGACATGAGCTCTAGTAATGCTAAATACAAATAATGAGTTACAAACAATTGAAGTTAAGTACAGTACAGTTTAATAAAATGTGACAGATGATACAGCAATGTTAAAACACAATTAAAAACATTTCAGAGAATAATATCTTGAGAAAAAATTATATGGCAAAAGAGCAGTGTAGTATTTAGAGAGGGACTACGTTTATGATAGCGAAAGAGAGAGTGAGTGACTAGTAATTTAGAGATGGGACAGAATAGTAGGGAAATATTTATGTTACAATAAGTGGTAAGGAGAAATAGAAAAAGCATTGAAAGTCATGGATTCTAATTCCTTAACATGAGTGAATGTTAACAAAACACACTTTATCAAATGACAGTTTTTACCACAGGGACAGTTTCAAATTCGCTTTAGGTGAAGAAAGCAAGCAGAGCAGAATACAAAAAGAAGAACTGATGAAGATTCAGTAATGAGTCATTTGAAATTAATTACCTTAAGTTTCAAATATTCTTATTAGCTTAGCGCCAGCCAGACTTTTTAGAATGTAATACACCCCTTTACAATAGCAGGTTAGGAATAAGTACAGCAGCATTCAGTTATTTATTAATGTTGATTGAATGTTTTTACAACCAGCTATGCTCCTATTGGTGTGACTTCATGTTTACAGAAGTGATGCAGATGCTCTGATCTGTTTAAAGTACATACTAAGTGGTGGTTGTGAGAAGGATATACCCTTGTGCAGCATGTAACCTATTTACAATTCATTGCTTGAGTTACTACATAATAAGATCAACCCTTCTGCTTGTGCAGGTTTTATATACTGATCTGAGGCTGAAATGTGGTGTCAGAAAAAAAGGCAAATAAGCTTTAGGGACAGTTCACTGGTACCTGAACAGCAGCAGGATATATTACACAACATTACACTTAAAGGAGTACCGTCAGAGCATCCAAGTGCTCCGGATTATGCAGAATGCTCCGCATTTAATGAAGAGTGAAGCCACTGTTCCGTTGTTCCGCATTGAACAGCTGTGGCTCCACTACAAGGCTTCTGATTGGTTTGTGTACTGCAATTACTGCCAATCGGCATTGCAGTATACAAATCAATGCATAGCTCTGCTGCCCTTCCACGTTGGCTGTGTTCCACAGTTTTTGATTGGCTCGTAGACCGCATTCACAGCCAATCACGAACTCGGTCTATGAGCCAATCAAGTAGAGAGTCTGAGGAGGATGGGAGCCAATGAGAGCTCTCAAATACAGCCAATCATGTTCCTGGAAGCCTTTTCGCGCCAAAGTAATGAATTGAAAAAGGCTTCCAGGAATCAGGGATTTTACTTTTTAGATTCAATTGGGATTGGAAAGAACACCTGGCTGAAAGAAGGAAGGAAGGAGCGGTTGCAGATTGAAGACATCGGGGGAGAAGCCGGGATATGGAGTTGGAAGATAGCCTGCCTGCCAGGAGAGGTGACTCGGCGAGAGGAGTCAGTTTGCTGTGTCAGAACAGAAGGCTGAGGTTTTATCTTTCTGCTGCTCGACAACCAGGAGGATCAACTTTGTGCCATGGTGGATTATTTGTGCTGGAGTCATTGGATTGTATTGAGCTGAAGTGATACCGTGTATATAGGCAGAGCAGAGGTAGGTGTTTTAGGCTTTTAGCTGCAAATATTTCCCTTTAGAAGAGGTATGCTAGCACAGATCCTGTTATTTTAGCAACTTTCTAAGTGTGTAAGCAATATTTGGTGTCAGTATTTTTGTGTTGCTTGTCCCTAGTATGTCTCTGAAGTAATAGATTGCAATTTTGTATGCCAACACAGATCCTGTTATTCTAGCAACTTTCTAAGATTAAAACCACAATATTTAAAGTGTCTGTTTCTGCTGATTGTCTCCCTAGTATGTCTGAAAATTGCTTTTTTTTTTTTTTTTTTTTTTTGGGGGAAGAAACTGTATGCCAAGACAGGTCCTGTTCTAGCCTCTTTCTAGGTTTATAAGAGCAATATTTAAAGTGTTTGTATCTTTCTGCTGCTTGTCCCGTAGTACATCTCTGAAAGTAATTGCCTTTTTTTTGGAGAAACTGTATGCCAAGACAGGTCCTGTTCTAGCAACTTTCTAGGTTTATAAGAACAATATTTAAAGTGTTTGTATCTTTCTGCTGCTTGTCCCGTAGTACAACTCTGAAAATAATTGCCCTTTTTTTTTTCTTTTTTTTTTTGGGGAGAAACTGCGTGCTAAGACAGGTCCTGTTCTAGCAACTTTCTAGGATTATAAGAGCAATATTTAAAGTGTTTGCATGTTTCTGCTGCTTGTCCCTTAGTATGTCTCTGAAAGTAATTGCCTTTTTTTTGGAGAAACTGTATGCCAAGACAGGTCCTGTTCTAGCATCTTTCTAGGTTTATAAGTGCAATATTTAAAGTGTTTGTATGTTTCTGCTGTTTGTTCCTTAGTACGTCTTTGAAAGTAATTGCCTTTTTGTTTTGGAGAAACTGTATGCTAAGGCAGGTCCTGTTCTAGCAACTTTCTAAGTTTATGAGAGCAATATTTAAAGTCTCTGTGCCACTTGTCCCTCTATGTTGGGCTTTGTCCAGTTTTCTTGCACTAAGAGGTTGAGAGGTGTGTCAGGATGGATGTTAAAAGTAAGTTATAGTAATGAGATGCTTTAAAGTATCCAGTTTTGTTTTTGGTAGAACTTTATGTAACTTGATCTTGCATTCTTTGGTCTTAACTGTTCTATGGCATGATGTCTTAAATGGCACATTCTTGTAAAAATACAGAAGGCCCTAGTTTTAAGTACCTTTTTTAGGCATCTTTGCCAGGCCCACACCTGGCTGTAGGACAGGATAGAACACATCTAAAGTGGTGAATGTAAAATGCAAGTAGTGTTGTCATGATGTGTTGCAAGTGCCTTTGTTACGCTGGATGTGTTTATCCTTGGCATGGATTTTGAGATATAATCAAGGGTGCTTTGAGTACTGAATGCCATGAAAGTCACTCTTCCCTTCTGCAACACTGGTTAGGTGGGCAAGTGAGCACCAGAGGATTGAAAGTGTTGTTGAAGCAAGGAAGTGAAGCATGTAGGCCTTTATAGTAAGTAAAAGGAGCAGAGGTGAGCAAGAGAAGAGTGTGCAAAGTCAGGAAACTTCCAGTGATATGGGTAGGTTATGGCCCTATTGTCTTGTATCCTTGCTATTGAGGACATTTTCTAATTTTCCTTTCTGCACTGTAGCCCCATTTGTTTCATTGTTTAACACCACTGTTTTACAAACCTGCTAGGTACAGACTACTCAGATTACAGTGAGGACAGGGATGTAGATACAGATCGTACCTGAAAGAAGAGAAGATACACAATTTTTCAACCAAGTTGGGCAAGTGCCTTTGTCTGGCTTTCTATGAGTAGGCATGGAGTGAAATTTGCCTTCTGCAAGACTTGTAACACAGATTTCACAATCCATCACGGAAGCCGACATGATCAGTAAAAACATGCCAACAGTGAGAAACACAGGCAGAATTGCAAGCATGCAGCTGGAAGATCTATGGTGGATTTCTTTGGACCTCAGAGTTTAGCAAGTACAAAGGTGGTTGAGGCAGAGATTGGTTTTGTGTCTCTTCTTGCTAAACACAACTTATCATTTGCAGCAGGAGAACACATCCTGAAATTTATGAAGAAGTGTGGAGAGGATCAAGATGTTCTCTGTAAAATGACATGTGGAGCAACGAAGGCAGCATGCATTGCACAGGATGTTCTGGGGCCTCATTACCAGAATGATGCTGCAGCAGCCTGCCAGAAATCACCATTCTGTGTATATATGGACCAAAGCACAGGCATGGGAGATGACAAACTGTTAGTCATCCTTGTTGGTTACCTTGAAGAAAAGGCAAGCATAAATGTGATAAGGTTCCTTCATATGCCAGAATGTGTGTCAGGAACTGGACAAGCAATGTTTGATTCTTTAATGTCCATAATGACAAAATTTAACATTCCAGTTTCCAACATTGTGGGCTTTTCTTCAAACAATGCTGCCTCAATGATTGGAAAACACAATTCTGTGCTGTCTCATTTAAAGGAGATGAAGCCCACAATTATAAACACGGGGTGTCTCTACCACTTGGCAGATCTCTGCAGTAAGGCTGCTGTAAAAGCACTACATTAACCAGTTGAAGAACTTATATCAGATGTGTACTGCCATTTCAGTTCCAGTACACACGGACAACAAAAACTGCAGGAATTTGCTTTGTTCACAGATACTGACCCCCTCAAGATCATTAGACATGCACCTACTAGATGGCTCAGTCTTGGTAAGGTTATTAACAGAACCCTGGACATGTGGCCAGCTCTAAATCCGTATTTTCTGTCTACCGAGCCAAGGTCTGCTAAGATTGACTTAATTTCTAAAATCCTGCAGAGTCATGAAGTGCATTTGATTTTTATGTTTCTTAAGTATGCACTGGAACCCTTATTGGAGTTCAACATACAGCTTCAGAGCAGAGAAAGTCAGCTACTCACTCTGCATGCCACTGTGTATGAACTCCTGCAGCAGTATGCTGGCAGACTCCTCAGACCTGCAGCTGCTGTCAGACTAATCAAACACAGTGATGTGTCAATGTTGACTGACAGTAGCTGTGTTCTACCAAATGGTGAACTGCGTATTGGCTATGAAGCCAAGCAGTACATGAACAGCCATGAGGAGGATATTGCCAGCACAGTCATTGAATTTAACTTTTATAAAAAAGTTACGCTTTTTATGCTGTAGTGCTGCAGAAAATGCTGAAAAAGTTTCCCATGCAGGATCACTTACTGAAAGATGCTGCATTACTTATTAATCCAGCCAAAAAAATTGGACATTTCTTCAGGATTTGTCAGAGATGTTGGCTTCCATTTGGGTGTATGTGAAAATGATGCTGAAGCTGAACAATTAATCAACGTGTTTACCCAATATCAGATCAAGGACATGGGGAATCTGACAGGCCCAGTAGATGGGTCCCACTCATGTCTGTCAAAGTACTGGGCACACCTTCTGAGAGACCTCTGCACTGAAGGGAAACTGCCACTCTAAGCAGCTGATGATGAGTCTACTTTGCTTGCCACACTCTAATGCACAAGCGGAAAGAACATTTAGTATGGTGCGGAAAGTGAAAACTGAACTGCGTCAGTCTCTGAGTGTAAAAATTCTGAACTCTTTGTTGGCAGTTAAAATGAATGAAGAACTGGACTGCTGTGATATTAAGCTGCCAAAACATGTTTTAGAGGCTGCCAAGAAAGCCACAGCAGAATACAATAAGTCTACATCTGACGTATGACAGGATGCTGTTTAACTTGGTCTAAACTTTGTGTGAATTGCAATATGTCTGTTTAGAAAATGTAGTAAATCTGATTTTTATTTTTGTAAAGTGCTGTTTCATTTACTTATGGTGTGGTTATGGTATTGCAGATTATCAAACAAAGGATTTTGGATCTGAAAAGTGTGTGTTATTGAATGTTACAGTTCTACCATGCGCCATGGCAATGGCACGTTTTGCGCAGTGCGAAAATAGGGTGTTCCACATTTTTGACCATTTGTCACACATTGTTAGGGTCCATGTGGAGACATGCATAAATGGGCATACCTTCATTGAAGGTTGTGCGTCAGAGCTGGCAACTCGGCACGTAAAAATCTACTGCCAATCATTAGCAGACCGGAGTTCCACTGTGGCGACCCCTAACCGGGAAAAGCCAAAAGACACAACAAGTTAGGGTCTGTGTTCCACATTGGCCTCTTAAGAGGTTGAGACTTATGAGTACCGCACCCACAGACTCAAAAAACATGTTTATTTCATCATGGCCCGATGTTTCCTACATTTTAACAGCACTCTGGGATTATTTACAGGATTTTAAATATTTTTATATGTAATTCCAGAGTCTGACCACATGGGGTCTAGCATCTTGACGTGGTTTTGATAAATCAGTTTGCCATTCAGTATCACAGAATGCAGTGTTTGGCTCAAAAATGTTACATCATGCAGACCTCCTTTTGCCTACAGCTCCTGTCATTCCATAGATGTTACATGCATGCACTGCTCTATTTTAGTCAGTACTTTGTAAGCAACATTCCCTGCTGCTGAATGACTACTTAAAACAGAAGCAGTGCAGATGTCTCAGAATACATTCAAAGTGCTGTTGACTGCTGCTTTTTTTTCTAATTAAGTTTAAATGGCACTAATTTGTGGAATGAATTTCAGTCCATCTGCGTCTCCCTACCCCCACAACACTTAGCTTCCCTAGCTGTCAAAGTCCTGTGGGTAATTTGACCTGTTAAGTACTGTGATTGGCAGCTCTCAGCAGGGTGCTTGACTCATGTAATTAAATCTTTGTTCTAGCATTTCCCTTGACAGAGGGGACATTTTTTTGCTGCACTATAGCCATGGCCTTACTTGACTGCATTCACATCCAGTTTATGTTGTAACTCCTGGAAGGTCTTGCACCAAGGAGCTACATAATCAGTGGCGGCTGGAGACTTCAAATCAAAGGGGGGCTGCAGGAGACAGCTGAATGGGTGGGGTCAATGGGAAGGGGTGCGGCCAACTAGAAAGGGGAGGAGCTATGCTCAAAACCACAAAAACTAGCTAAATACACTGCCCTGGGTGCCAAACCATCATTATGAGAGTCCAATCAAGACAAAATGAAGTGTAGAAGAATAAAAATAGTTCAATGCATTGGCTGCATGACAGCTTACTTAATATCTAGATGGAAACAAAAAGGATGTGAGGCATGAAAATATAAATTACTTTTTCAATACATTAATGGAATGCCAGTCAAAATCAAGTATAAGAAAAACAAGCAGCACTCAACTCAAACCACTTCTTGCACTGCAGTTCTAATTATAATTTATATTCAGCTTTATTAAAGTACCAAGTAACATGCTGAAAGTAGAAATCTCTGATGCCCTCTCTTGTAAAAATGTTTCTTATCCAAAAAAAGACCTGCTGCCTGACAACTATCTATTTGTTTCATGGGGAAAACATGATCAAAGTAAAAAATGAAAAGCAAACAAGAAATAAGCTCAAGATACATTGCTTAAAAGGATTACTGTACAGGTTATGGACCACACAATTGGCATTCTGTTTAGTTTACGGGTAAAGCCTGCAGAGATGACTGGAAGTCTTCAAGTGTAATGAGCTTCTTAAAATAATGTAATCCTGTCCTTTATGACAAATACTGTCATATGCATTTCAATACCCAAGGCTTATACATTATCTAGTTAAGTATTCTCTACATGGCAACAACAGAAAGGCTTTCAATATTGGCAATTCTTTAACAGTATGTTTATTAAAGCTTACTTGCATCTTACGATCTCAGCCAAGTTTACCTGATGGTCATTAAAGTATTGCTACTTAAACACAGAGCAACAGGCACTTTGAGTAATAAGCATAAATCAACAGTACAAAAAATATGACAGAAACCAGACCATTTTGCAAAAATCAAGGACAGATGAAAAGCCACTCTAGTACTTGTGTCTACCTTGGATGGGGGGGATACTCTGCACATTTACATTGCATAACTACTCCTTGCCTTGCTTCGACACATCCAGAGTCACTAAGTGGGGGAGTGGGGTGCAACAAGTATGTCACAATTTGAAATGTCTCTGGCTGACTGTGATGGCCCTGACACATTTGTCATACCTCTCAACCTCAGAGCAAGAAATCTGGACAAAGTCATACAAAGAAGTGGGACAAATGCCCAAAATTAAGGACAATGTTTAAATATTGCTCTTATAAACTTAGAAAGATAATAGAATAGGTCTTGCATTAGTATGAATTTTCTGAATGGTATGAAATCTGAAACTCAAATGTCTGTCATTATTTTCTAACTTCAGTCTTTAATGATTTGTCACTAATTTGCCAAAAAAACCCAATTTTATGAAAAATGGATCAAAAATGTGATGTAAAAATATAAAATAGCCACACAATACAGCTGGGAACCTGTCAAAGAAGGGACACTTTAATATTAGTACTGCTAACTTGAGCAGCTGACAAAATAAAAGAATATACATGCATTTCTGAAATAAAAGTAATCTATAACTGATTATTACAGTTATTTCTTAATTGTAAACCATCCATGTTTTCTTCCAAAATTGCTATTTTGTAGAGGGATTATTAGGGGGAAGAGCAACATTTTGAGCCAAAATCAGGGACAGTTGAGAGGTCTGGCTATGCCTAATTCTATAAAGCAATTTATTTGCATGTACCTCTCAACCTGTTAATGCAATAAATCTGGACAAGGCCAAATATATTGGGGGGACATATAAACAGTACTAAAAGTTGCTCTTGTATAAACTGAGACAGTTGATAGAACAACAGGTCTTACTTTAGCATGCATTTTTCTGACGGTTATGAAGTCTGAAACTCAGTGTGTCATTATTTAGTGACTTAAGTCCTAAATGAGTTGCCAGAAAACCACAAATTTTATGAGGAACAAATCAAAAATAAGAAGCAAAAATCTATTAATTATTTGAAAATCTGGACAGTTGGGAGGTATAGTTCAGCTGGGGCTGTCTTTAAGTTTGCCACCCTTCCCCCTCACAAAATCATGGTGGAATGGAGCCTCCCCCTGCAGCCATTCCAATGATCCATTACTTGGCTATTTCACTCAGTTTACCATAAACACTAATGTGCATACTAATTTACTTCTATGATGATTTGGACTTCATTTGAACGTTTTATTTTGCATTTTACAGCACAAACACTAAGACATCTGCTAAACAAACTTAGCATTAAAACTTCTCTGCCCTTGAAACTCACATTCATTGAAACAGCATTGAAACCCACATTCAAAGAAAATACATTTTACCAGTGACAGATAAAGATTAATTCTGGGCTGTTTTCCAATCATAGGCCCCTTGCATATGAAACATACATGTGCTCTTTGATACACCTACCTATTGTTTTGAACATTTTTCCAGTAAACAATGAAACAAAACGCATGCACCAATAATGACAAAACTGCCCAATTCAGAACATCTTTCCAGTAAACAATGAAACAAAATGCATGCACCCATAATGACAAAACTGCCCAGTTCAGAACATTTCCATCATAAAAGTCTACTCAAACTTTTACAGTCCACCATTATCAGTAAATATGCACAATTCTACAGTCCACCATTATCAGTAAATATGCACAATTCTACAGTCCACCATTATCAGTAAATATGCACAATCTCTGAAGAAGTAAAAAAGTCATCTAAATAATTCCACATTAAATAAATCTGTAACTAATGAAGAGGTTGCTGCTAGCAAACACCTTTATATTTCATGGTTTCATCGAAAAATAAAGTGTCTGATGCTCCTGAGGAATAAATTGCCTATATTACATTAAAAATGATTAGCTAGTAATATTGCAATAGGAAATGTATGGCAAACTGATAACAGGCTCATAGTTAGTATCTTAACTTTTTCAGTACAGCAGCATTCACCCCTTTTGGGAGTAGAATCAACAACCTTCTGCATCAAAAGCAAGTACACAACCTGTTATTAACAATGCAAGCTGACTTAGCATAAGCAGCACTAAACTTCTCTTCTCCTACAGCTCTCAGCTTCTTGTAAAATCTACTCAATACTCAACTGTATCTCAACTTCGCAGCACAAGAAATCTGGAAAAAGCCAAATTTATTGGGGGGGGGTCAAAAGCCCAAGAACCAGGGACACATTAAACATTGCTTGTATAATCTTGGAAATTTGCTAGAATAAAATGCTGTGTTACCACCATACATTTTACTGCCAAGGTCCCTGTGCAAAACAGTCAGAGCAACATATCACTATGCCAAATCAGCTGCTTTGTGAAAAAAAAAAAAAGCTGTGTTACCACCATACATTTTACTGCCAAGGTCCCTATGCAAATCAATCAGAGCAACATACCACTACGCCAAATCAGCTGCTTTGTGAAAGAGAGGAAGACTGAAACTTAAATGGCTATCATTTAATGAATTCAGTTCTCACCATAGCTGTCAACCACTTAGCACAAAACACCTGGAAAAACCCAGTAATGAGGGAATACAGCCCTCAAACATATACAGTGAATTCATTTCTTGCCATAGCTGTCAACCTTAGCACAAAAAAAACTGGACAAAGCCAATAATGGGGTAATACAGTCCCAAAAATAAGGACAAATTTCAAATATGCATCTTATAAACTTGGCAAATTGCTAGAATAAAAGGTTGTGTTACTATGTATTTTCTGAAGAATATGAAGTCTGAAATTCAAATGCCTGTCAATTTTACTTCTGATGGAACAAAAACAATTTTCAGCAGAGGCCCAGGGAGAAATACTGCAGACACATGTCTTTGTAAAATGGCAGGACACCAGAGCAAATCCACACAAACACAGAGATGAGATGCAGACTCCACACAGAAGGCACCCCAGCCAAGAATCAAACCAGAAAAACCTATAGCTGTGAGGCAACAATACTACCACTGCACCATCAAATATGTAAGGAATTAAACCTTCAAGACCTGAAGTCTGAAATTCAAATGCCTGTCAATTTTATTTAACATTTGTTAATCAGGACAGTCTGACTTGGAACAAAAAAAACAATTTTCAGCAGAGGCCCAGGAAGAAATAATGCAGACATGTCTTTGTAACATGGGAGGACACAAAAGCAAACCCACGGAGAAGATGCAGACCCCACACAGAAGGCACACCAGCCAAGAATCAAACCTGAAAACCTGCAGCTGTGAGGCAATAATGTTACCACTGCACCACCAAATATCAAGCACTACAGCATTTAGAAACCACAGATATTATGAGGAACAGATCAGATCAAATATGAGGCAAAAATCTGCAATTTATTTTTACAAATGGTGGTGGGTAGGGAATTCAGGTGCTTAACACCTGCATACAAGGTACAGGGTTCAAGCCCGAGGTATTCCCTACCACACCACCATGAGTTTGTTCTAGCCACCAGTATATAGCAACTGGGGTATTTCACGCACACACACACGGAGTAATGTAGATCCCTTTGTGCCATTAAATCCATAGCTGTTAGAGCACTACAAACCTGCCCATGCATTATGTCTGTTGGATCATCAAATCCACCATGCGAGATATTCTTCCCCCGATGAGACTCCAGCCTGCCGACGTTGCAGTCTGAGTCTGATCTGTTTCCAGCGACAGTCTATGCAGTTACAACTGCATAGACTTCTGGGATCTCTGCTCTTAAATGTTTCCTAATCCGGACTGCTGCTGAAACATCTGCGCATGCTCCAGACTGTCTCAGCAGCAGTCTGGACTAGTGCACAAAAGTCTGTGATTTTTAATTTTCTTTTTTATCTTTTGTTTTCTTTTTTTTTCTTTTTTACAGCTGGGGGGCTGCAGTCCGGCAGTCCAATAGCACGGGCCGCCCCTGTACATAATAAAATATTTTGGCTCTCAACCAGTTGTTTAGATCTCTAGTAATTTAAGTGTCAAGGTATCACTTACTTCCTGCTTTCACCTTGTTACAAAATTGAGAGTGACATCTGCAAAGTATGTTAGTCTGCAGTGTCTGCCTACATATGTTTTCACTCAACTGGTTGGTTTTCAAAAATACTTTTGCAGTGTTCTTGGATTTTTCTTTGTACATAACAAACCACATCACTATATTTTCCTTCCCTTTTGGTGTGTCCAGAATAGGGTTGCCACCTTTTAAACGGGCCAAAGTGGGACATGGGGGTGTGGCTAATATGACACTGGCCAACACCCTCTACCATAACATCATCACCAGAGTGGTGAAGAAGATGCAGTTATGGGTACGAAGGATGGCTGCTGGAGTAGCAGCTGGATGGATGAATGACTGGATGGATGGCTTTATGGATGGATGGCTGAATGAATGGATGCATGGCTGGATGGATGGCTGGCTGGATGGATGACTGGCTGCATGAATGGATGGATGGCTGGCTGCATGGCTGGCTGGCTGGCTGGATGGATGGAGGATGGCTGGATGGATGGATGGAGGATGGCTGGCTGGCTAGCTGGCTGGAAGAGGAGGATGGCTGGCTGGCAGGCTGGCTGGCTGGCTGGCTGGCTGGAGGAGGAGGATGGCTGGCTAGCTGGCTGGCTGGCTGGATGGAGGAGGAGGATGGCTGGCTTGCTGGATGGAGGAGGTGGATGGCTGGTTGGCTGGATTGCTTGTTATACAAAAAAAAATGCGGTATTTTTTTAGCAGCTGTAGAAATGCTTAAAACAAAGTGCTCCTACAGCCACAATGTTTGCAGGGCTCTTCCTGCCCCAATCCCCACCCCTTTCATGAATTGCAGCCAATTGCTGCATGAATTAAAGCACCTGGACCTAACAGGCAGCAGCTTTGCCTGCAGGTCTGGGTTGGTGACGTAACTGAATTGCCGTAAAAAAGCCGGACGTAATTGCGACTTTTCCATGACAATTCAGTGCGATCGCAAACTTGGGACTTTTCAGGTCCCATTACTTGATACAGCAGGCAATGGGATAAGGTGGCTTAACCCGTGAGTGTCCCGCTGACAACAGGATGGGTGGCAACCTTAGTCCAGAAGTGATTGTGGCCATTGGTGAATGCTTAAATGTCACTTATCACAAAGAAGTTTGTTTTTTTTAAATCAAGGACATCAAGGTGAATTCACCTCGAATCAGATAATAGATGCCACTGCAAGGACTGACTTTTGAGATACTGATGTGCATGGACAAAATGCCTTACTAAATCCATTTGTCAGCCTCCAGTGCAATTGGTGCTATGGCTGTCATATACTGGTGTGTTTGCTCATGCCTTCCAAAACTCCCCACTATTACAAAGCAATTTTGCATGTAGTAACAACCCTACATGCCCAGACACCATTATCCATCAATATGCAGCTAGTCCTGTTTATCTAACAGCGCTGTGAGTAAGTGAATTCATGGAAACTGCAATGAATGATTATAGGTGCTTGTTCAGGTTTCACATGGTGCTTGCTTACAGCTACTCTCACTTGTTAAGTCACTACGAATATGTTGCACTGCCAGCTTTGATACCATGGTAATGTTTTAATCTTTCTATTCCTACAGTGAACACTAACAGTACCTGGTGTGAATACAACAGAGGACTATGTAAGTGATACACCACTTTAGCATCATTTGCCTTGGAGAATGTACAAGTATGCATGCCAAATTTCGGTGTTCCCATACACTGTGTTAGTACATTAGTAATGAGGAACATATCAAAATGTAACATTTACTGTGACCAGAAGTAATTAATAAAGATTTTGTCCTGTGTAAAAAAAAATACATGATTCTCTGGCTGTTTAGTTTGCTTCACTTTACTGGCTACTTACTAAATAACACAGACCTACTGTTTTCCCTCTGAAGGATATAGTAAGGTATAGTAAGGGGATGAGAAGTTAAATTAAGCATTACTTCAGCACTTGCTGTGCATAGTGAATGTGGTTTTGTTTTACAAGTTATTTTATTGTTATTGTTAATTAAATTCTGAACAGGCAATGTATCTAACATATTGAAATTATTATTAATCCAAACTGTATAAATAGTCTCAACTGTTTTGTTTTGCAATGTATGATATGTTATAATCCAGAATTTGATAAATATTGGAAAGAAAGAGCCCTTGTCACAGAAATAAACAAACAACTCAGGAGCTTAATAAAATGGACCAAAGACAAGTTTGAGACTGCAGTAGTTACGTACACCGAAGACAATCACAAGGCATTTCGGAGCTATGCTCAGTCTCAAAAGCATAATGGACATTTGATGAGCTGATTGTGAACAATGTTACCTATACCAAGGCTGAAGATAAGCTAACCTATTGGCTGATAAATTTAGCTCTAACTTTACCCCTCTCTCCCCCCTCCATCTGTCTCTCAAGATACACCTGAAACTGCCTCACCACCAGCTACCAAACATCAGGTCCTAACACTGACATCAAAAACTAAAAAATACTGTATTGTGGGGCCCTTACAATATCCTTAAATGCATTTTAAATAGCATGAAGCATAATTTAGCCATACCACTGTTCAGTCTCAGCCTCCATACAGGTCTTGTACCAACTTAATGGAAAACAGCTACAGTCACTCCCCTCCATAAGGGAGGATCTTCCACAGACCAACAAGTCTGATAACCCTTAAATGCAAAGCCATGGAAAGCCTCATCATAGAATCAATTAGGAACCTTCGAACACTGGACCCATCTCACTTTGGATTTGTCAAGGGCAGGTCATGCTTACTCAACCTGTTGGATTATTTTGAAAAGGTCACAACAATGGATAAAGGCAAAATGGTGCAAACAGCATAACTCAAAGTGGCCATAACGGCCTGCAACTCAGGCACCCACCTGGCAGAAGTAAGCACTAACAAATAAACAGTCTTCCAGGAACAATGTTGCATGGAAGCTCAAGCAGTAAGCTCAAACGCAGGCTGAGTCAACTTCTTCAAAACCAAATTAAGATCCCAGGGAGAAGGAACAGGCTTTCTGGGAGGTCTAATATTAAGGATGATTTTAAGAAAATTTTTAACCTCAAATCTAGCAACTAAAGGAGGAGAAAAAGGCAGACAAACAAAGATAGCTGATAGGTGGACCTTAATAGAAGAATAGGCCAAACCAGCATTGAGCAACTCACACAAATAAGAGAGAACCAAAGGAGCATCCACAGTAAGTAAGTCCAGGTTATGAGAGGGGCACCAAAATAAAAACCTCTTTATTTAGATAAGTAGGATTTCCTAGTTGTAGGTTTCCTGGCCTCCTTCAGGACTTGCAGCACATCCTCAGAAAAGAAGGTGTCTGAAGAATCCAAATCCTATCACCCACAGTGTCAGTTGAAGCATGGACAGGAGAGGCTGGATAAGAGATGCCTTGTCTTATGATTAGATCCACCCTGTGAGGTAACTTGTGATGGTTGCTCCTGGCTGGATGCAAAAGAGGGAAGCAGTGCTGTCTTGGCAGGGAGGTGATTAGCTAAGTGGGTGGCAGTGTTTTCAGCTTCGGTCCAAGGCAGAAGTGTGATTTTAGAAAGGAGATAATACCCCTTTAACTTAGTTTTGCTGTGATTGGCTGTTCCCAAAAGCTATTGGATCAGTTGTACAGAAAAATAAAAATGTTTCACGCTTACCATATTAAATTATAATATCATACTATACCATAATTATATAGTTCATGCTCGGAAGGAGGTATATGCCTCCTTGAAACTGATTATATGTATAGATCTGTACCTGTGGGACTGCATACATATCTGTTGACCTCATCACATCCAAACAGTCTTGAAAGTTTTAAAGCATGAGGAAACGAAATCTAAGATCACCCCTCTGCTTAGTTTATCAGACTTATTCAACTGGCAAGCAGGAATGGAAATCTAACCATATGTTGACAAAAATCATACAGCAACTGTGAATGTGCAAAAAAGCAAAAGCAGGAGTGTAAGAAGGATCAGTTTGGAAGAAAAAAATGTAGTAAGTATAGAGATCTGAAGGAACAACCTCATGTTGATAAGGATTTGACAGGAATGGATAAGGGGACACAATTTGAAACCAAAGGATGAAAGGTCAGTAATAGCAGCCCAGGATAGTGGACTATATACACATTAGTTTACAAAGTCCATTAAGATGTAGGAGAGGCAGACAAATGTAGGCTCTTTAAAAAAAATGGTAATGAGTCACATACCTTGTTGCTGGTTGTGATACAGGGTGTGTGGCAGAGGGCCTTTACACCAATAGACACAACAGTGTGGCAAGATTGGTCCACTGAGGATTGTTCAAATACCACAATACAGAGGTAGCTGAGATACATTGGGAACCACAAAGTATTAAAGAGAATGATGAAGTGTACATCAGATTGGATCACCCAGTACCAACAGTCCAAAAAATAGGTGCGAGAACACCAGATATAGAAGTGTATGATAAATACACAAAAGTAGCATTGATCATTGAAACTGCTACACATTGCCACTACAGTGTCTTACATAAAGCAAGACATAAATTCATAAAATATCAAGATATGGAGGCAGAAATGAGAGCAATGTGTGGGAAAATTGCCCAGACAGTTCCAATAGCAGTAGTAGCAGCAATGGTGTACATAAAAAAGAAAAAAAACTGCAGTCATTTTTACATATACTACCCATAAATGTAACTCTGTATGAATTGCAGGAATCAATTCTGGGCCCATTGTTGCTGCTAGGAAGAACACGTTTGGATAACAAAGATTGAAGCAATACTAATTTCATAAACTTTAACCAAACCCTGACTTAGGCATGGGGTCCATTCCCATAACGGTATTAAAAATCCAAAAGATTAAGAAATTACACCATACATCTAACACAGCCACTTAAATGGCATGTTTATAAAACATCATGCAGACATATGCATTACTACCCTATTATCTTTTAACTGGAATATCCAAAAAATCCTACCCTTACAAGATAATTTAAATGAATTCAATGCAACTTTCTAAACAGTCTTACAACTCCTGGAAGAAAGAGAGTAAAACCAAATAATGCAATCTGGCTATCCAAAAATAGTAGAAAGCAAATGCAAGAAAGTAAGAGTGGAATGAAAGGTAGAAATACAAAACATCACAATATCTCAAACTTCCAAATGCTCCACATCTGTAGTAAAAGGCAAATAAATGAAGGCAAAACACTACACTAGAACAACACGTTGAACAATAGGTAACACATCCCTAAAAAGATTCCAGTCATCTGTTAAAAAACTCTTGCAACATGGTCAAAAATTCAACCCTAATCCCTCTCCCAAAAACTCATCAATCAAACCTGCAATAAAATAAATCTCTTATTTCATGGACAGCATAGTGTTCTAAAACAAGGATTCACACATCTAATCCCAACCCTGCCCAATAGCCATATATAATTACGTCTTCTTTCATCTTCATACCAGTATGCTTATTTGATATATAAGAAATCAAACCATGCTCAGCTTCAGCTGATGACCTTCCAAGTGAGTACCTTAAAATAGCACCCAGTAGCACTGCCCGTCTTGTCTCAATCCTTATAAATAGGTCAGTCTAGTGTAGAAATTCCATATTCCCTTTCTTTGGAAGCAATCACATATTTTCTATCTGTACAAACTAGGAAATTCAACAGACATCAGTAACCTTACACCTAAAGTGACCTAAGTTTCATGTACGAATAGCAGGCTAATAGCCCTGAAATCAGAATCAAACTGTGTACTCTGTGTTTATGAGGTGAAAAAAAATTAACCATCATGCTAAACCCACAATCTCTGAAATATTGGCAAAACATGGCTTCCATACCACCCATATAACTAACACTGCACCTCTAACCCTCATAGATGCTGTTAATAAAGAAAGAGATAATGACAAACTAGTATCCCCCTTATTTCTATACTGGTCTAAAGCCTTCAACACAATTTGCCGCAGCAAACGTCTGCTTCAAATGTTCACATTAGGTCTATCATAGAGCACCCTTCTATGGTTCAAGAGCTAGTTCTCCAATAGGTATCAGTTAGTAAAATGGCACTCCACCCTCTCTCCATACCTCTCAGTCACCACGAGTGTACCACAAGGCTCTATCCTTGGCCACCTTCTCTTTAACATACTAGCATCCCCCACTGATCCATACAACAGGCTTCCCTACTACAATACACTGATGACTTCACACTCATACGTGTATCAGATAACTTGGCATACCTTCTAAAAAGTACTTGGGAAGCTGTAACAGACACTGAAACATGCCTTTGTAACTCACAACCCATGCTCACCCCCCCCCACCAAATACTACTGTTTTCCCCAGAGCTCTCGCATGAAAAACAACATTTAAAATCCTCTCACTTAATAATATCCCATCTGAAATCACTTCTAATAGCAAATAATGAGGGAGGATAGTGACTGAGTATAAGTAATACTGAATAATAATAATAATGATGATAATAACACTAATAGTAATGATAATAATACTAATAGTAATGATAATAACACTAATAGTAATGATAATAACACTAATAGTAATGATAATAATACTAATAGTAATGATAATAACACTAATAGTAATGATAATAATACTAATAGTAATGATAATAACACTAATAGTAATGATAATAATACTAATAGTAATGATAATAACACTAATAGTAATGATAATAACACTAATAGTAATGATAAAAGTGGATGATGACAACTAAGTTTGCAGATGACTGCAAGCTAGGAGCAGACACTGAATCCTCTAATGACTGTGCCATCCTGCAGGGAGGCTTGTAAATAACTGGTGTCAAAATCATGGTCTAAAAATAAATACCCAAAAATACATTACTGTATCTTTTGGGAAGTCATGTACCCCTGGGAAATACCACACTGACAACACGCCCCTAAGACTTGACCCAGTTGCTTAGGATTTGGGAACTTGTGTGGAAAGTGACTTAAATTTTGACCAACAAGTGTCTATTGTTGTAAGAAAGTCCTTCTATATTGCACAAACTATAAACAAAGGGATTGTGTCTAGATCAAGGGATGTCTTTGACCCCCTTTACTCAGCTTTGACTGGGCCAATCATTTCACATAATGTCCCCTTTGGCATGTATGTGTTCAGGCACATGCAACAACTGTAGCGCACACAAAGATGCCTTACTGTAAAGATACAAGGCCTAAACAGGTTCTACATGGACCGACTGAAACTCCTGTCATTATAGTAAGTATCATACAGACTCCAAAGATGTGACCTGTCTGGCATAGAAGGAATCCTCTGACCTATTACTAATGGATCTACTGCACATCAGTAAGTCAGAGATCATAAATGTTTTGTCTAGGCATTTAAACCTCTTCTGCGACATTAACAGAACAGTTTGGAGGGACAGGTATATTTCGCAGAGGATACCACTGATGTGGAACAGACTCCCCATCCACATAAAACAAAGTTCCTCCTTGTCCATTTTCAACTGCAACCAAGGTATATGGATGGGAAACAGAAAATTTACCCCAGAACTTCCCTATGCACTACAAATGGGCAGATGCAGCTCCTAAATACTTTATCCCATGCATGGTTCCACTCAAATTATCTATGGTATGATCCAGGTTATTCTCATTGGGGTAATATTTAATTATCAACCTTAGGACAGCTGTTCTAGCACTTTTGGCTATGTCTTCAAGTACTCTGAGCACATTAATTAAAATTAATTAAATAAAGAATACTGTATGATGTTATCAAGTAATTAAGCAATCACTCTATTCCAATTAATCACTTTGGGATGAATAAACCAAATGTTTCACACAAATAGATCCCAAAAGCGTTTTGACAAAATGAATTTTGCTCCCTACTACAAGGAAATCATCAGATACTATTAAAGCTCCATCTATCTTGGAACCATCTGCTAAAGTCATGACATGCCTTTCCTTTAAAAAAAAATCTTCCAGACTCATTTGGATTCTTGAACTAGCAACTTCTGCCATATTGTGAAATCAATGGCCTTATAGAGATCTTTTTTCTAACAACATGAATGGCCTGTGATAAGGAAAGGATGCAAGATGGGAGAATGTTCACTATCTAATAATCATTGTATCATACCTTCTTGTTTTGATCCTATGTTCTTTATCGTATAATCATTGTAACAGAATAAGAAGGTATGTTATTAATGTAGATTATGTGTACAGTGTATTATGTACCTCCATCAATGCCAAATACAAACAAAATGTGCTGTATCAATTTTGATGGTTATACAAAAAAGTAGTAAAACTCTGTCATGGAGAAAACTGAACGAAAGCCTTCCTTTAATGTGGAGTGAAGGGATTTTGCACTTTGACCAGATGTTTTGTATTTTAGCCATTTTAACTGACAGATAGTATCCCATTCACTTGGATTGGCCCTTGCAGATTTAAAAATGAACTTACATCTATCACTAGTTTTGGTGACATAAATGGCTCACAAACAGTCAGTGGTTTATGCTTTTGGGATGCACATGTGAACTGCTATATAGCGACCGGAGTAAAACAAAGATTTACTGTAAAAAGCACAATGAGCAAAATATAGCTTACACTTTGCCCTTAAAATTTACAAAAGAAATTATCACACTCGCCAATGTATGAAGCACAACAGAAGCCGGTGTAGAGACAGACACTCACACAACACGTTCCAATAGGAAAAATAAGCGTACTAGAAACAAAGGCAGAAAATAACTTCCCTACCTCCTACAGCTGTTTGAAGCACTCCAGGGTAGGGGAAGGACAAGATAGTGGTGACATCACATAATGGGTGGGTCTCATTGTTGTACTTGGAATCAGAGGCCGGCTGTGGTGATGTAACTTTGGGGGAGGGAACAGCTAAGAAAAAGTTCCTAAACTGCCTGGCCTTGATGACGTCAGTATTTGGGTGCCTCCAGCAAGCTTTACTAACTCGCGAGAGAATGGATTTGAAAGCAAAGGCTACATTGCATGCTAAGGTAGGCTCCGATTAGAGCAGTATAGTGAAATATAAATATTTTAAATGGTGCTTTGTTGCTGCTTGATGGAGGGAACTGTAAATAGGGAGCAAAAGGGCTGAGAAGTTGAGTAATTTTTTATAGAAACCCCTTGTACTCCTTTAAGTGAAAACATACCATTCTGAACACAATTCGTTGAGAAAAAGTACATTTATTTATTTTATTTATTTTTCCATTTGTTTACCAGGTTAGTCCGACTGGACACAAGGTGACCGTTTTCAGAAGAGGCCCGAGGAGAAAAGCTCCAAATACATAGCAAAAGATTATAAAAAAAAAATAATAAAAATAATAAAAAAAATATATAAACTTAGCTATTTTGTACAAAGAGCATAGAACATATAAAAGGAGTAAAAATCAGAGTTTTACAATTGATGCAGCATACAGTGGTTAGAATATTGAGAAACAATTAAACAAGATATTATACAACAAATATAGAATTGCTTGAACATAAATTCAAAAAGAAGTTCCCAAAGACAAACAGGATCATAAACTAGAAATCATAACTATAAAGGTGGCCTAAACACCTGGTTCACAGTACTATGCACTAAGTGAAACTACACAGTACACCTGTGATCTAGGGATGTTGAAAGTCAGGAACAGGTCAAATTAGTCTGGTTCTGTACAGGAACATATCCAAGTTTTGAATAGGAGATCTTTTAGTAGGGATTTGAAAGTATGTTTACTATTTAGACATCTAATGTCAGGGGGTAGAGTTCCAGGCCTTAGCAACTGCACAGGAATAAAGAGATTGGTAGAGCAGTATTGGAAGATCTTAGTTGACGCACAGTATTATGGAAGGTGAGCAGACCAGAGAGGGCAGGTATTTTATTTGGTTGGTATAGCAGTTGATGTTTCAGGAGAAGTTGATTGTATTTTAGTAGGTTAGGGAGTTCTAACCATCCTAGTTGTTTTAGGGAGAGGCAACGATGAGAACGAAACTTAGCATTGATTCCAAATTTTGAGATTTTATTGTAGCAGGTAGATAGTTTCAGAAGGTCAGATTTGTTTAGGTTAGTTAGAACTGGAGAAGCATATAGTAAGGTGGAGAGTAGATGGGTTTCGAAAGATAGTGATTCGGGATTCCTGTGTGAGGAAGCTCTTGCAGAGGTAGAGTGAAGCTAGTTTTTTATGAACTTTGGCAATTGTTAGTGCTATATGTTTGTTGAATTTTAGGTTTTGGTCAATAGTTACACCTAGAAGCTTGGCTTGGTTACTGGTGTTATAAGGGTATTGTTGGAGGATGTTATTGAGAATGGCGAGGTAGGGGTGAAAGTTTTGGATGGGTGGAAGATCATGAGTTGGGTCTTAGATGGGTTTAGTATGAGTTCGGAGGAATTTAATCATTTTTCTATAGTAGTGAAGGTTTCCTGGGTTCTATCTTGGAGTAATTGTAGAGTGTATGTTGAGTATGTTGAGAGGAATGTGAACATTTAGAAACATACACATTACACGCCTACTTCAGTTTACCATACAAATGCTCATTCAAACCTTCTGTTAAAATAAAAAAAAACACAAAATAAGTATTGAGATTGTATGTATTACATCTCCTGTGCTTATAGACTATCAGCTCTAAAGCTGTTATATAATAGAACATAGAAGCATTAAGTGTGTTGTGCAACATACATATACCACAGAAAATACTCAAAAAATACTTTCACATCACCTTTCAGCATTAAGAATATTCTGTACAAACACAGCATACAAGTTCCATACAAAACAATTATTACCTCGCTATACTTTTTATACAATATTTCATTCCACGATACTTTTTAAACATTGGCTTCCTTTGTCTCTTTCACATATAGCCACATGTAGTTATCGCTTTATCTTCATTCCATGTAACTGTGATGTTGTCATGTTTTAAAAGGACAATGCTGTTGACTGGGTCTAAATCAGGTGATTGTAAGCAAATGAAATGTACTGCATCCATGCATTCACAATAAATGTTATACAATGCTAACTTTAGATTAGAAATTCAAAAGAAATTTAGCCTATATACTTTGTCATGCTTCCAGATGATCATTTTGAGTTGCATAGAAATTGTCTGCACTGGATAAGAAGGAGCTGAAGAACATTCATAGTATTAATAATTATACAACAGTGCCAGACGTTTAATTTTTTTCCCATTTTTTGCTCTCAACTCTATGAACTCATAAGGCTATTACCCAGTATCTACTTCCTGTCTGACCTATTAATTTATTGACAGATAAAATTTGAAGTTAATGAAAATTATGAATGTTGCACCTTGGCACACGAATACACATACACACACACACACACACACACACACACACACACACACACACACACACACACACACACACTTGCACATGTTTAATGAGAAACAACAATAAAATCAGCATACTCTCCTCAGTTTGTAGATGGGCAGTCGCAAAAGCAGCAGATATCCTCACTGTCATGATATGTGAGATAGCAGTTTACTTGGCTTCTCACTCCATGCATAACCCTCTAACGTGTCCTTTTGGATTTGCTTTCATTTTAGTTATCTTAGTCAGTTAAAATTGGGTCCAGTTTGCCAGAAATACTAATTTCCAAAGTCTAGTTGCAATATTTTGGTGGGCGGTGCTGTTTTGGGAGAATTATATCTCAGTATTTTTTCTGTGCAATGTGTGAAGTTACTTTTTTAACGCTGAACTGGATGGGAATGTAGTCGGTATTTTACTTTCTTGTTCTTGTTCTTTTTTTTTTTGATATCTTTAAATCCACATATAAAGTCGGGACTAGGGATTTTTTAGGAGAGCAAGGATGCTTTGGGGATTCTATGGGTGTCTGTATTTTGCATTTTTATTTAGAATGATACATCAGGGATGTAGGCAAACTTTTGATGTATGAAGAATGTGAATAAGTGAATTTTTATACCTTCATCAGATTTATGTTTCTGTCTTATGCTTTATCCAGGGTCTACCATCACCATACATGTATATATTTATCTTTCTACCTCTGTGGAGTGGGGTGGGGCTGAGGGTGTATGTTTGTGTACTTGTGCGTGTGTGTGTGTGTGTGTGTGTGTGTGTGTGTGTGTGTGTGTGTGTGTGTGTGTGTGTGTGTGTGTGTGTCTGTAGTATATTTATTCCTTTATTTCTTTAAAATGACTAGATGAGCAGGTCCAAAGAGACTTTTCAGTTATGATCCAGGCCATATGATAGTAATAATATCCAGTCATTCAACTTTAAGTTAGACAGAAACTGAAACAACAGAGTATTTCACATGAGGTTTATGCAAGCTGATTTAACATAGTAGTGCATATACTTTTCCATATACACACACACACACACACACACACACACACACACACACACACACACACACACACACACATACAGTAGAACCTCAATAGTTGACCACCTCCCTACATTGACCACCTCTTTAAGTTGACTAATTTTCAAAGACCGGACATGCTCCACATGTATTCAATGGAAGACTGACCTCTCTATATTGACCACCTCTGTAAGTTGTATCTTGACCACTTGGACTGTGACACACAATATTAATTTATCCTCTATAATTTGACCAATTGAGTCCACTCTACACTAAGTGTTAGAAGGTGTGGGCTTTGCCCCTGAGTTGTATTATTTTTTCTTTAGTATGAGTTTTTTTTCATGTTTTATTATTATCACATGTTGGATTAGGCCTAATGTCCTATTGTTTCCCACGTGCTGCTGAAGAATTTTTCAACATGAAAGACTTGTCTGAATTGTAGGTACATCCTACAGTCACTGAAAGGTTATACAGTTAATTGAGACATGATGGCCCAAAGGAAAGAACTCAAAGAGCTGACATTGAAGGAAAAGGTTGATCTTCTACATTTTCTGGAAAGCAGCAGCCAAAGAAAGCTGGCGGAACATTTTGGTGTTAGCAAGACCACAATTAGCAACATCCAAAAATGTAAACATGAGTACTTGGAGAGATATGGTAAGGAAAGCATAGACCTACAGTGGAAAAGGAGGAAAACTTCCCTCGATGAAGTCAATAAAGCTACATTAAGCTGGTTCAAACAAATGAGGGCAGTTAACACCTGAATCTCCAGGCCAATGATCCAAGAAGTTGCTAAAACATTTGCACAGGAATTCAGGGTGGCAGATTTTCAAGCATCAAGTGGTTGTTTTGAGAAATTTAAACTGCAACATTAGATCTCCCAGAAAGTCTTGTGTAGTGAATCCAATAAAGTTCCAGTAGAAGTTGTGGAAGAGTTCATCAAAAAGTTCCTGGACTTCACCAGAGACTTCAGAGATGATGACATCTTTAACTCTGGTGAGTGCGGACTGTTTTTCAAGGCGATGCCTGACAGGAGCCTTGTCATGAAGGGTGAGAAATGTAAGAGCAGAAAACTTTCCAAAGAACGGTTCACAGTTCTGCTTTGCGCTAGCTCAACCAGAGAGAAACTAAAGCCCTTAGTGATTGGTAAATCGGCAAAGCCACATGCATTCAAGAACCTGAAGCCCAAAGACCTCCTCTTTACTTGGAGATCAAACAAATGCACATGCTAGTGCCCTATTTGAGGAGTGGGTAAGGGGTAGTGATTGAGAAATGAAGAAGAAATAAATGGTCTATTCTGCTGACAGTAGACAACTGTCCTGGCCAAAAGCAAGTGAGTCACCTCACAAATGTGACACTGAAATTTCTTCCTCCAAACATAACCTCAAAAATCCAATCTCTTGACCAAGGTATCATCAAAACATTTCAAATGCACTACTGAGCCCAGCTCCTGCAGTGGGTTATTACTAAAACACAAAACCTGTGGTCCGCCTGTGGAAATAACTTCATCCGCTGCATCAGTTAACACTCTGGATGCTGTCTTCTAGATCAGTTCTGCTTGGAATAAAGTTCAGCCAGAAATTATGCAAAAGTGTTTCAAGAAAGCTGGATTTTTCACAACCCAAGAAAACAATGTTTTGGCCCATCAGATAATCCATCTCCCATGGCAGAATTCAAAGGAGTAGATTTTGAAGGTTTTGTTGCAATGGATGATGAGGTGGCAACCTGTAAGGAACCTGACCCAGAAGTGATATTGACCAAAGTACAGACCAGCATTAAAGTGCATGAAGCAGCTGATGAAGTAGAAGAAACAAGTGAGGATGACACAGAAATTGCAGAGACTCCAAAAGAAGAGGTTGTCAGGCATCTGAAAATGCAGTTGAAGTAATTTGCTGCAGAAAAATGCCCAGGTATGCTGAGTGGTGTAGCCAGTGTTGAGAGTGCTTTCTCCACTTACCTTTGTAATAAGAATAAGAAACAGATGAAGACTGACTCTTTTTTTTTAGAAAGAATTATTAAACCATGAGAAAACAGTAACTGTACTGATCTTGTGTGATACTGTATGTATGACTTTACTGTGTTTTGATTATGTATGATTTTGTATGATATTCTCTAATAAAAGCTATACAAGAAAGTAAAGTACATGTACATATCAGTACAGTAGGCCTAGTTCCTTATGTTGACCACGTCCGTATGTTGACTAGTTTTTTACATTCCTTTGGGTGGTTAACTTACAGGGTTCTATAATATATATATATATATATATATATATATGGGTCACCTTCAGTAGATCAAACTTTTACAAGTTCGAAGCTCATATGGTCGAGACCATATGATTGAACTTGTAAAAGTTTGAACACTGAATAAAACAAAAAACACAAAAAACAAAACTAGACATCTGTAGCATGGGGGCTATTCCCCCCTGCACCCCCCAACTTAAATATAGCAACTCCAAGATTGCACTACATTGCAGAAAAGGGAAATCTTCCCGTTCCACACTGTATGTGGATCTCCATTCAGTCCGTTTGAACTTTTACAAGTTCGATCATATGGTGTCGGCCATATGAGCTTTGAACTTGTAAAACTTTGATCTACTGAAGGTGACCCATATATATATATATATATATATAGAGAGAGAGAGAGTGAGACAGAGTGTGTGTGTATAAGAACTCATGGATAAAATAAAAGCATGTGACTTAAATTTTAAATTTGAAGACTAACAAAAAGAGAATAGTCAATAAAATGAAGCATTAATAATGCTGCAGTTTTTTTTATAAAGTGCAAGGAAACATGCTGTTTTTAAATGAAGTTCATGTAAGTTATTGTAAAGCTTATTCTCTCATTTATGTACACTTATGTATATTTTGTATTAGTTCCGATATCTTGTAACTGTATTTTATATTCATGCCAAAATGGTGTCAAATATGGAGATCTTTTCTCTAGGCCACCTGGGAAGTTTCCCAGTAAACAAAGACAGACAGATTGAGAGATAGATAGGTAGGCAGATAGATATATAGATAGATAGATAGATAGATAGATAGATAGATAGATAGATAGATAGATAGATAGATAGATAGAACATGTAAATTTAGCAGCCTTGGCCCAGTTACTGTCAAGCTTCAGAATTAAGAAGGATGAGGGTCCAAAGTTCTGAGCCACTCTTCTGGCATTTGGTAGAAGATTATCCAATGTTAGACATACCCAATTTGCCAAAAATCTGAACTTGTTTTGTCTTAAATACTGGCAAATACAGCATGCATTAGATGAAAATAAATGCTTACCATTTAAAAGCTGTCTTAAGAAATGCATGCAAGATTTTGTAAATTTGATTTGGTAAGTGTGGATGAAATAGAATAATATTGGCTATTAATTCATGTATTACATTTGTTATACTGTAACGCTTTATGTGCAAATCATTCTAGATACTTTGATTAAATGGGCCACTGTAACTCTATTGTGAAGCTACAGACAATTTATGAAGATCATGAGAAATGTAAATAATACTATAATGTATATACAATGGACTAGATTATGAAAAAAAAAACATTTTATAATTTGATTAGAAAACTTCTAACTGATGTGAGTAAGTAGCAAGTGAGAGTCATACCTAGAAAGTATTTCTGTCAATGTGTGTAGGAACAATTCTGATATTATATTCACTATTAATCTCATTCCTCAATACTGTTATATTGAAATACTATTTCTAGCAAATCAAATTTAATGTACTTTTACAAAGTGAAGGATCTAGTAGGATGAAAGCATATTATGGTATACAAAAAGTGTGCATAATAAAGAAGCTTGACATTTTATTCCAAGTGTTTTTTGCCCCAGGTCTTCATACCATATCAACCTAATAAAAATGACTGTGTTTTTATCCCAAGTGTTTTTTGCCCCCATGCATCCAAACCATCAATTCTCATCCACTACTGTGTTACCCATTTATTCACATGACATTAATTTGTTGCATTCCACATCGCCCCAAGGGGAGAACCCTGATCTCCAATGGAAATTTTTCTGGTATTACCTATACTTGCAAGTAAACCAAGGCTTAGGAAGAAAGTCAGTAAATGACAGGTTGTCATCCAGGCAGCAATATAGGGTGGTTATTCTTTTCCCCTGACTTACTGAAACTGTCTACAACAACCTGAGGTGTTTATCCCATAACGCAATCCACATGAAGATGCACACCCCAAATGCCAGCCACAGTGCAGTACCATACAGTTTAGCAGTGAGCACATCAGTGGTCCTTTATGCTGCAGTGGAAACAACGTTAAACAATCAGATAGCATCATTACCCCAGATGACTACCAAGCTACCATTTTCTCTTACCAGGACGAGGGATTCAGCATTGAACCCTCATTCTCAGCCCTCATAACTGGCTCTTGCAGTGCCTTGGTCACTAATGAAGCCAGTGCAGTTTAGGTCACAGTCTTGACTTTTTCCCTCAGTACTTCATAGTAGGTCTTGAGGAACGACTCTTTAATCAGGATCTTGCACATGTGCTCTATAGCATTTATGGATACTTTTCTTTATCAGCATTGCAAACGATATCATTATACATATAATACCGCATTTTATGTGTCATTGATGAGAAGTACACTTCGTACCACTTTGAAACCAGAATGCAGATAGTTTTAAATATACACTTCAGTATTCACATTTATTTTCTTTTTGTAGGTACAGAAAAGTGTTTTAGAACAAAGGAGATGGTGAATATGAAAGAAGAAGAAAAATAATGATTACTAAGACTGTTGCTAATCAAATAAAAGGAGGTGGAATGTGGCATACATTTTAAACTTAATAAAAAAGCATTGTTGCATTACAAAGGATGTGCCTAAGATAATATGCCATTATGAGCTGAAATGACTTGTCAGATAGTACTGCATACTGATGGAAGATTTTGCATGCAGAATAGCTTCAGCTTGGTTACCATTTTTAGGAAAACAGTGGGTTGCATATAATGCCTACTGCCTGATCTTAGATATTTTACTTTAACATTTTTACTTATTACTTGTTTTGCTGCTTATCAGCTAACTATAGAGCTTGTTTCATATATATATATATATATATATATATATATATATATATATATATATATCTACATATATATATATATATATTTTTTTTTTTTATTTAGCTAGATGACCATGAAAATGGCTAGCAGCCAGACAGGTATCTATAGCTATCTATCTATAAATGCACACTTTGACGATTAGGTATATTGCAAGTGTACCTTTTGTCTTATGAAAATCTCTCTTAATCTTGCGTAAATATCTCTGCATGTTTTAAAATATACTGTTTCCCCTGGCCATCCTCCTGTCATTCTTTGCTTACTGCAGCTGAAAATTAAAAACAGAGGAATGTATTGGTTATTTGCTTGCAGTACCTGATAAGTATTTTGCACCTGGATAGTCTGTTCTTCTAATTTGTTTAGCTGCATTAAAAGCTATTTAGAATGAATCAAATAAACAACTTTAGTACAGCAGATTGCAAAGCATTTATGTAGTACAAAATCTTTTGCTGTCATTTATTAATGTATTACTTTTGTTTACTGGGATACTCCATCTTGGCATTGCAAAACCCCTCTTTAGTAGAAGTCCAGAGAGAAAATCTCCGCAATAATAATGCATGCAGGAGACACAAAACATTCCTTAGTACAATAATGCAAGAGACATAAGAAGGAAAAGATCTATAGTAAAACATAAAACAAACAAGAAAAAGTCAGTTCTATAGTAATGTTAGGTACTAGAAATAAGAATATGATACAAAACATTATTAAGATGTGTTAACGTACAATGATTAAAGTTTTTTAATATACTAAATATACAGTCTTATTTTACTAAATACAGATCCCAGTACAATGAGATAATATAAAAATAAGTTATAGTTTTATTAAGTATACAACCTGAAGCAACAAAAGGGACACTTGGGGTATACATTCATATTTAATATGTTTTCACTATGAAAAATGATATTGGGTGTAGTATATAATTAACTGCAGTGGAAAGCATGTTTAGGATTATGTAGCATTTAACTATGCAGGAAGCAAAATGTTACCCATACAAATAAAAAGGTACATTCAATTTTTTTTTAAGTGGGACAAGGTCAGCATATCACATTTGGACTATTTTATGTATCCACCAGTTAATGAGATAATTTAAGTTTGACATTTTATTAATTTAAGTTTCCAAGCTCAAGCACTGAAAATTATATTAAAATAATTTGAAAATATAAATATTTGAACAATGAATACAATTTAACAAACCATAGAAAATGAGTAGAAGTAAAAGGAACAAATTTAGAAGTAAGTGGGCATATTTGTATTGCTAATGTGCATGTTTCATCTCCCAAGCCCCTGCTTACACTTATCAAGAGTATAAGAACTTGTCAGAGATTCGGGATGAATGGCAAGGTTTAAAAAGGCCCTCATGCTCATTAGGCTAGTAAACACCTATGAACCTATAAACAATGAAAGAATCTGAGCTCCTAGTAAAGATACATAAAGTTTAATAACACTCTTTGCTGTGGATTAATATATACCCTCCTGAATACAAATTATTTTAGGGACAGCTTAAAGAAGGCTTCAGAATCACTCAGCCAAACCTGAGAGACTAAAAAATTCTAAAATACTTGAGCTGAATAGAAGAAAGAAGTCCTACCGCAAGTCTCAAGTTTATCTCTGAGAAATATTAGCAACCCATCTTGGAAGAACACAGGTGACACTTAGTAACATAGGACACTGACACCGCTTTCACATAAGCAGGGCTCAACTCATGAAGAGTTCTGTATGCCAGATCAGATATCTTATAGATTTATAGATGGTTACTAGACTATTGACTCAAGAGCCATTTTAAGCCTAACCAACCTTATGCCAAATTTAACAAAATACTGCTGACATGTGTCAATACCCCAAGGAATTTTGCAGTTACAATATAAGCTTGTATACATCAAACATTTACAGACTGCTCCTGTCCATTACTGAAAAAGGTGACAAATGAGGGGGTAAATGTATGATTTTACATCCATTGATCCAGGCTACATTTGAATAGGGTTAGAGATGAGCTTTGCTTCACATGGATGAGAAGCCTTTTCCAGAGAAGAGTAATCTTTGATATACATACTTGTCCCTCCAACATGTCCTGTTTATGATGCAGATGAGGTTTAGGTCCATAGAACAGATATTTCTGATGCTATTTGTTTCACAGATGTGCGACAAATCCAACAATATGGAATCAGAAGATACCTTGTAGGCTAGGCATAGATTGTTGTGCGGCAGTCTGTTGGAGACTCAGTACAGAGAGGACTTTGAGACTTTATATATTTGACTTGTTATTTACTCCCTGTATTCTTCTTGTCAGTAATTTCTGTCGTCTGTTAAGCTGTTGCAAGTGTCTGGTCAGGTACATGCTGAAGGGTGCATTGTACTCGATGAATTGTCTGATGAGAGTTAAGTACAGTGAACAATGATCTCCTTCAACCTGGGTACCATGCCTTTCCATATAAGTTGTGCAAGATAGAATGATTTTCTCACCACAGTAGATGCATGGTGGTTAAAGGTCAGATTACAGTCAATGTGCCAAGATCCATGACCACTGATTCTGTTTTTAGGGGTGTATTATCAATGTGGTCATTTTCAGTGCTGGATGTCTTTCCAAATGGACATATTGTGCATTACAGCACACTGAGTTTTAGTCCATGGCTGGCACCAGCTGTTTGCCTGTGTCAGGCACTCTTGAAAGGTATCTGCATCTTTAGGGTATTCAGTGACCACAGTCATCTGTGTACTTTGTCAGCCAGTGGCCATTGACATTTGCCTTGACTTCTGAGAAGTAGATGCCAAAAATGAGAGGCCCCAACACAGATCCCTGTGTGAATACGCTAGTGACTGGCCACTTTGTGGAGATGGAGTCCCCTATCCTAACTTCTTGCATTCTATCAGTGAGCCACCTGGCTAGCCATCGGATGACATATGGGTTTATGCTTAATTTTGAAAGTTTATCTACAATGTCTGAGTGAGGTTATTGTATTAAATGCCTTGGCCAGGTCTAGGCAGGCAGTATATACTGTTTTGCCCTCATCCAAAGCTTTAGTGACTCTCTTGAAGAAGTCCACCAAGTTAAATAGGCATGACCTGCCTTCCTGCCAAAACTAAACTGGGTAGGTTCCACTGTCTGTAGGTTTCCTATGTCATTGCTTGTCAGATCCATGTTAATTCTTTCCATGGTCTTGGATACGAGAGTAGTCAGACTTATGGGTCTATAATTCCCTGGGTCCATGAATAGGGTGAAGAGAAGCAGGAAAAGGAAAACTGAGTGAGAGTAGACAGCAGGGACAGACACACACACACACGCGCACACACACACGCACACACACACACACACACACACACACACACACACACACACACACACACACACACACACACACAAACATGAAACAATACTGACAAACAGGGTCAGACTGGCACACAGTAGGAGGGGAAGATGGGTTACACATAACCAGGCAAGCATAGGGCAGACAAATGTCTGGAGATAAGATGTGGTACAGATAGTGTGCTAGGTGCTAACTGGCCCAGAGTGAGAGACATTACTAGAGGTCACTTTTCAGTGAATAATGAGGGATTCTCTTCATCCCTGAATGGAGAGTATGAGGACATGGGAATACCACCTGAATGAGTAGACACAGATTCTGGGAGTTGTTAAACTCCAGGTATTTCACAGGGAGAGCAACACAGTTAGTACTTATACCATGGCTGATGTACAGCAACACTATATATACTAACTGTAGGGAGAACAGAGATATCAATGTACACATGCACACACACACACACACACACACACACACACACATATATATATATATATATATATATATATATTTATATACCACACAGGTACATCAGGTATTCATGCACAAAACTGTGTATTCACAGGTTAGACCACTCCTACTTTGACACCTGTAATAGCTTGGTAGTATATTAGGCTGAGGTTAACAACTGTAAAAGACCTGTCAGTTATGCCAGCACATACACTGAATCACAGTCCCAGGACACATTTGCATTGTCAGTTGCCATCTCAGGTGGTCCTACACCCATTGTCCAGGAAGGAAGTTTGGTCTCACTCAGACCTTCAATTGGTGCTGTACATTATTGGTGCATGCCACCCATGTCTAGGAGAGGCTCAGCCATGCCTGAGAAATTGACTACTGCTCCATCTGGGCATAACCTCCAGCAGCAGCCATCCATGGATCCCTGGCACCATCCATTGACACAGCCATCCTCTTATACGCAGGTGGCACTTGTGTTCAATTAAGAGGGTTATAATCTTGGGCATAGTCTGCAACTACCCATGCCAACCTGGAGATGATTAGTGCATGAGGATGCCACCTAGCAGTGTCAGTGACTCCAGCAGGTAATGGAGTCTAGGGATGATGCTATGATAGGTCTCATGAGGTCCGTGGTGACATATATCTCCACCATGTCTACCTCCAGTTGAAGGATAATGAGCACCACTCTCACTGTCTTATCCAGCAGTGTCATCCATGGCCAGGAGTATGTGCATACCAGGGATCACTCCCTAGGGAGACTTTCGAAAGGAACAGAGTCTGCGCCTATAACAGTAAGGGTATTACACTGCATTATCCATGTGATAGGTGGATATGCTATAGAGGTTTAGGTAAGACACTTAAAACATTGACTCTGCACAGGTTCTGCTCCATCAGTATCAAAACGGAGTCTTAGGTCCAGCCACCTCAAGCCATAGCAGTGATTCCACAGCATGGTCATGTGCTGCCTTACCCATCCTTTCCACAGAGGAAATTATCTATGACACACAGGTTCTATCTCCATGTGACTCACATCTTCACCTCCACTGACCTGAAACACCCCCCAGTTGTGTTTCCAGACATTTGTCAGTGTATCCCTAGGGATCTGTACAAACAATGATGGCTGTGGCCACATCACCACCCCTTCTGAGCACTGCAAGTAGAATTTTTTTCTTTTTTTCTGTTCTGCGGCTGTATTATGAGATTATCATGTTCTGACAACTGAATAACACTGTTGCATTTCTAGTGACACAGTGTTTTACTTGTAACACACTTCTACCTATTTGCACTTATTCCTAAGATGAATAGTAGTAGTAATTTGGCATTTAAGTGATAAAATAATTAAAATATGCTAGCACCAGACTAGCAACTTAGCGTACTATCGCCAATGTATTTTATAACACCATTAGCTGTACTTAGCTGTTTAGTGAGGCAAAAAATATCTCCTCCCTGAAAACATATGTTTTTTGCATCTAGTACTCCCCCTTTGATGTAGTTCATGCAGTTATATGATGGCTGGTTTTATGTTCTCTAAGTTGAAGGCTTAATCCATTACAGATATTGGGGGGGATTCAGTAATCCTACGTGTAAGACTAACTAAGTCTTACACGGAAACGGCAGCCTAAGAGTATGATGTCAGCGCGCCATGCATATTCATGAGGGCGCACTGACTCAACTCCAAGGCTAACACGGAGCATGTAGGAGTGCAGGGGGCGTGTCAGACTGCCGAGCAGTCCAAATATCCACGCCCCTGCAAGTGCCTAAATCTGCAAATGTCAGCAGATATGAGTGAGTCCGCTCAAATGTGTATACCCCCAACACTACACTCCCCCACATTCAAAACCCCTGTACAAATGAAATAAAATGTAAAACAATTTTTTTTTATTATTCCCAATATAGCTGCCCGTATTTGCGTGTGTGTGTGCGGGTGTGCCCATTGCTTAGCTACAGTTAGCAGTTTAGACATCGAAGAGGATAATAAACCACTTATATGCAAATTAAGCCAAATAGCAATAGCATAGTGGTAGAGCCTTCGTACAAAGAGGAGGCATTCCCGGTTCGAGTCCCACCACTCCCCTTTCCATTTTCTGTAGGAAATCTGTGCATAAAACTAATTCCTGACATTTACCTTTTAAATTTTATTAAAATGCATTGAAATGGCCTATGTAGTAGTGAACAATATTTTAAATATATATAAGAAGGTGAAACGATCATGCATACTAATGAATGCATAAGTAACCTATCTTAAGCAATGTGAAGCACTGCCAAGCAAATTTTACCAGTATTAAGCACATTTAAAAATAATTGCCCATAGCTAAGCACTGCTTTAACTAGCACAATGGCTTCGAGCGGAGCTGCGCTAGTGCAAACAAAACATGTTTGCGTGGAGCTGCACACCGCGCCAACTAGCGCAACGTCGGGCAATGTAGAGCAACATTGGGCAAAGTTGAGCAAAGTCAGCTAAACATAGCCACACCTCCTAGACGGTCAGGCCAGTAGTAAAATAAAAAGCAATGACAGGCTTTGAACCCGGGATACTGTGCACCATAATCACAGTACTGAAGCACTAAGCCATGACAGCTTTTGCTGCTCATGCACTGTCAACATACATATACATATTAATGAAAGTTTACTCAGTGCTAAGCAGGTGTGCACTCAGCTGAGAATTTTCAAAACCGACCAATCACAAATAAGTGTGGGAAATGAGGCATATTTAAGCTCCATAGGTGGGAATAATCACCATAACTGGTTGTAGCTCCCATCTGCAGTCAGAATGGCCGGTGCTGGAGAGGGCTCTCATTTTCGAGCGCAACGGTGGGGCATTGAGGAGTCAAAACTGATGGTTTGGCTCCTCATCCATCATCATGATGCAAGACTCCTGCAGGGCCAATTCCAAGGCATGGAGTACAAAGGGAAGCTTGGAACCGTCTAGCACATGATCTCACCAGTGCCACAGGCGTCCCTCAGACTGGTGAGCAGGTCAGACACCACCATGCAGATCTGAAGAGATGGAAGCAGGACCAACTGAACCAATGGATACAGGAGGCCCGTGGAAATGACAATGCCCCACTACTGAGTAGGTAGCCATGGAATGGAGTATGTAAGAATTGCTATTGTAGTCTATATAATGGACAAGTATGTCTCAATATCCCTTCATTTACTTCACAGCTGCAGGTGTCTGTGCTGTGAATCAGCAAGCCTATGCAGATAGGCTGCTAAGGCTGCGCCACCAGGCAGGTTAGTAATTATTCTGCATGTATTGTTATATATAAGTAAGAGAGCCTGAAAAAAAATGTTATAGCCCAATAATAAAGGCATAATAAGCCCTGAATAATTTCTCTGCATGTACTGTTATATATTATAAGTGAGAGAGCATGAAAATGAGTGTTGTAACCCATTAATAAAGGTATAATATATCTTGAATAAGTCCTCTGCATGCACTGTAATATCAAATAAATGAGAGAGCCTCCAGAAAAGTGTGTAATGTAATTAATAAAGGTATAATTCCTGGAGTGTGTCTGTGTCACTTACTTCGAAATGTTGTTGTACTCTTGCATTATATAAATAGTACTGTTGTATTAAGCGCTGTCAACCCACACTTCGCCAGGCCCATATAAAGTGAATGAAGGGAGTGCCAGTAGTTGGGAAGCATATATACAGTCCTCAATTGTTGGTTAATGGCTGGCATGCATAGGTAAATCTGGCACATGGGTAGCTTGTTAATGTGTTCCCCAGAAATGTCAGTGTGCTGCCAGAAATGTAGAGGGCTGTAGAAATATAACCAATAATGTCACTTGAACGCATCCAGATATGTAGATATATAAATATAAAAAATATATATAAATATGTAGCAGTAACATCTGCATCCTGGACAGTTTGCATGTCAGATACAGGTCAGGTATATAAGGAACTAGCCAAACCCATTTCACAACATAATGGACTTTGCCTAGTGTAATAATACATGTAGGGGATATACAACTGCAGTCAATAGGAATGTATTGTAAACTATAAGTACATATAAGATGTTAATGGAGGTATCTTTTTACACCCTACTGTATGTGCATAAACAATGCAATTCCACACCTCAGTGGGTATGTCTAACCTCAAAACATTTGTTGGGACATATGTCCTATTGATTTATAAATATCTGCATTTACTTTGGTGCATGTGCCCTGTTCAAATACCACAATCTTGGTGGCCTGTTGCCACCAATCAATCCTACATGCTGTTGGAATGTCCTCTGTTGTTCTATATATGCATGTGTTATGCTTGCTGTTCAACTGTTGGAACTCTGGTGTGTTGGGTTAATGGGAATATTACTGCATGCTGTTAAAACTAATTTAGAATGCTGTTGGCTGTTACCAACCCATATTGTCATTAAACCTCCTAAACATAGAATGTATGGGAAGGCCGGTCCCAGCGGACCCACCTGTCCCACCTCAGCTGGCGATGGCACCTGGCACCAGCAGGTCCAGTGCCCAGCCTGGGATCTCCTCCTCCATTGGCTCTGTGCCACCTTCGGGTGGAAGTGTTGCAGGGGATAGGACTCATCCTCCCCATGCAAGAGTGGTCAGAGGAGGGTCACCTATCACCCTCCGAAAGGTTCAGGCTGTGGTGCATAGGGAGCTCCAATGTTCAGTCGCTGATCCTCTACGCCAACTTGAGGCGAGAGTGGCGTGACTCATGGGTGAGCCTGCCCCTCCTATGCAGCCCCCAGCACAGCCACCCTCTGGGCTGTGAAGGTGCAGTGGTGACTGCCCATGGGTGGGGATCTCAGTTCCACTGTTGCCATCTGTGGGCTCATCGGCTTGCGATTTCCAAACATACTTTCCTGTCAATGGTGTTCACCCACCCCATGTGTCATATTCCACCCCTGAATGCGTCTTGTTTGTCTTGTCTGTTTACCTCCCCCACCTACCTCCCCAAATATACCTACTTCCCCTACTCCACATTCCACTCTCACCTGGAAAAAAAAATGGGCAATCTGCTCCCACAAAAAATGTACACCCCATACATAGCTGCCCATTTTGCACAAATGTCCGCTGGACACAGAAACTGAAATTTAATTGGCAGTACAACATACTTTGTTGTCCCCACCCCTCTCTCAGGGGTGGAAGGTTTCAAATTTCACTCCAAATTACTAGTATATGCACAGCTGTTGCTGTTAAAGAAATGGGCAGCTATGGACCTTCCCTACACCCGTCCTGCACATCCCGAACTGTTTTCCCTACAGTCTTTCCCTCTTTGTGCCCCTTTTTCACCACTTTCCTATTGCCCCATTTTCTTTTCTTTCAAAAAAATGAGTGAGGGGGGGTTAGCGTGAGTAAGCACTTTTAAGCAGTAGTAAGCGGGTTTGTGTGAGTCTGCGCATGTGTGTGCTTAGCTAAGTAATGCTAAGCATCGCGCAAACCCACGCAAACCCACTTACAACTGCTTAAAAGTGCCTTAGTCACCCTGCATATGAGGGCCCTTGTTCTGCTCAGCAGCAAAATAAAACACCACTGTCAGTCTCGAACCCCGGACCTTGGACACACTAGACTGCACAAAGTACCACTAGGCCACAGTAGATATACAGCAGGTTGTTGCTGAAATCTATATATCATGCATCAGAATGTGTAAATGTAATGGAAAGATAGGAATGCCATAACACAAAACCTGTTCTGTGGAACTTTACCAGCAGTTGTTGTGGAATTGCATTACATGACTGTGATAACAGAACCACACATTCTAGCAGTAAATAATTTTACAGCAGCACTCTACAACCCCCACACAGTATCCCACCCAAATGTACAAACTACCACTGTGTTCAAGGTACAGCAAGGATGTAGGTAGGCATACTCAGTACTGGAAGTGTCCAGTTATCATGAGCATCCTGTGATAATGTCAACAAAATAAAAAGCACAAACTGTGCAGAAGTGAGTACATTAATATCCACAGTACAGCAGTTCCCAAACAGTTCATGTGCAAAATGAAAACATCTCAATAACTACTTATGTATGCCAGCTAATTGTATAAGTAGAAAATAAAATATACTCCCATGTGTCTTGTGTTAGCATTTGTAGGGATGAGTACAGTTCTACACTGTCAACTGTGTACTGGAAGTGGCTACATTCAGGTCTGAGTACAACATTCAAATCACTGGCTACACCCCTAGCATCAGTTATGAGAGGTATACAAACCTTTTGACTTACACAACGGTGTCCACAGTAAACAAGCATGGTCCCCACGTTGGAAAGCTGAAAGGGCTACGCCTACCTGACTTAGCAATTTATAGTATTGGGTTGCTATGACAGTGAGTACTGCAAGTACCACACAGCAAGCTGCATGCAATTGCCAAATGGTGGCCACCAATTGGTGCAGAAGCCATCACATGCACATGTGCAGATGCCTACAAAAGCAGGCTGTACTTGCTGTCCACACATGTAATCATGCAATCACTTCATTGCAAGTACGGAGGGAGAGATAGAGAGAGAGAGAGAGAGAGACCGAGAGAGAGTGAGAGAGAGATAGAGAGACGTACAGCCGCAGCTGACAGCAGCAGTAAAAATGAAAAAAGATCAACCAGAAATATATTTAAAGAAAATGTAATATATAGCAAAAAAAAGCTAAAAGAATATACTGAAAAAAAATACTGAAAAAGATATATTGCAAAAATGTTTATTGAAAAGAAAAATATATAGCAAAAAAGAATTATATTGAAAAAAATATATTAAAAAAAATTATTAAAAAAAATATATTGAATATTGAAAGAAAAAATATTGCAAAAGTAATAATATATTGAAAAGAAGTATAATCATACTGAAAAAATATATATCTTGAAGAAAATCATAAGCTATAAAAAGAAAAGCTTTTACAAAGCACACGAAACAGAGGAATATGAACACATACAAAGGTAAGGTATGTAACAGCTATGTATTTACTGGCATGTAGTAGATGTTCATGAAGAATACTCTACATAGTTTGAATCATCCATATGTGGCAGCAGTACGTAACTATGCACAGATGCCCTGCATGACTACTGGCATGGAGACATCAGTGTTAAGCTGTGTGCAGTGGGATATGACTGTGACATATGTAGTTCAGCATTAAATTTCAAACATCTGATCCATGTTATCTGTGTCTCTACAGTAGTGTGTACAATGTCTGTCTGTGAGAGTAACACATACGGTTATATAAACATGGATGTCACAGAGTAACAAATGGATGACAGTCATATTAATGTGTAGCTTAGCATTGGCAACAGCTGTACCAGGCTAGTATATTAATCTAGCATTCGCAGCTATATATACACCCTCCAATATTACTGTGTGCTCACATGTGACACCTGTTCATGTTGCAGCAAGGCCCAACAGGTCAGCTGTGAGGTACACAAACTTACAACAGTGTGAACCTTGTGTGTGTATGGCACACAGATACAGAGAGATCTGTCTGTGTCAGATATATTAGCATCTGTACATGTGCATAGAGCAAGGGACATACTGCAACTGTTTGTGAAGGGTTGACATATATGTTGTTGAAGGTTGTTATGTGCATATGTCTATGTAGGTTGTAGTGTGTAGCAAAAAAGACAGCATACAGTGCTGTTATATGACATGTGGTGGTTAAACGCTGTGTGTATGATTCATCAGGTTTGTAGTGTTGCAGCCAGTGAGGCCTGCTAAAGCTACATGGGATGAGAACACCTTCAATGCATTCTGCACAACACTGTGCAATATAATGACATAACGGTATACCTCACAACCTTTGCATAATTGATATACCCACCATGAAAGGTGGACTGTATATGTGCCAATATGTATATCTACATGTACACCAATGGATGTTTATATGTATGTGTGTATGTATATATATATATATATATATATATATATATATATATATATATATATATATATATAGAGAGAGAGAGAGAGAGAGACAGGGTCATATTAGAGAGAGAGAGACAGGGTCATATTTACTGCAACAGATGCCTGGTGGCAAAGCCATGGACCCAAGCTTACCATTGACACTGCATTGGCATACCTTCTTGCAAAGACTCTGTACCCATGAACTACCACACAGGTGGTAGTCTACTTAACTCTGAAGGTGTGATAAGAGACCACGGGACACAGCTGGACAGTAGTCACTCCTTTGATAATCACAGTGCCACACTAGTCATGCCAACTGTCTATGTGGCACATGTCATCACAAAAGGTGTGTCATCCAGGGAAATATAGGTCAGTGTTCCCCTCTACTCATCACACATAAAGCCCATTATTGAGTACAATGCCCCATGTGGTATGTACCTCCCAAGACATCTACAGCAACTGGAAACGACACAGACATACCTCACAAAGAGTAATACCAGCCTCAAACAGATGCCCTATGTAGACCATTTCACAAACCCACAGCTAGACTGTGTTGCATACCACCTACACAGAGGTGACCTCTGCCTAACATACTAAGCTATGTCAAACCCAGAGATGTTGGACATGCTCCATGTAGACAGATCACAATCCCTACGAGCTACACGCCCTAGGCACCTAAACCTTGTGACCTCAATAGACAGCACAAGCTGGAGGGATAGATTCCTATCTCAGAGACATCCCATACTCTGGAACAAACCACCTATCAATAGCAAACAAAGCCCCTAATTAGCTGTCATTAGAAATAATCCTGATGAATGTATGGGAGATAGGAAATAAACCCCGGGAATCACCTCTGTGGCTCTGCTTGACAGGGCCACTTGAAATGTACTTACCTGTGTGTCAAAGGTCAGGGTAGCGTATGTCTAGACTTCTATAGGCCCTAGGGCCAATAGCCTATTACCTACCTATGAAGTGATACACACACACATGTACTTGTTGCAATAATTGCTATGTGAAGTTGACTAAGTGTGATGGTGAATGTGTTGGTGAATGTGTTACAGTTTGGTATATGTGTGATAGCTTAGTGGGAAACTGTTTCTGTCATGGTATTATGTGTCCTAGCTGTGATCCTAGCAAAAGATGTGTATACAATTGCTAGGCTGAAGAAGCAGTATGCCATATGGTCTGACGTAGTCCCTTGTTGTCAACTGTGGTGCCCATTGTAGGCTAAAGCAGCACATGTATGCTTATTTAGTGTTACTGCTGGTGAATCCAACACCTGTATGAACTGTAGTACTACCTGAAGCTGTATGCCTAAACAGCACAGTATGGTGTACGTCCACATTTATTGGAACCACTATTTTGTGTGTTCCCTGTAGTCCTCACAGGTTACATACCTCAGACATAAGGTCTTGTAACTACTGACACACAGTAATGTAAGGTACACAGGTAAAGGTCACCTGGGTTGCCATACCTATGTGTCTGGTATGTATGTCTGATGTGTGTGTGTGTATGCCTGTACCATGGCCTCGATCATATGTGTGTTACAGGATATAACTGCGTATCTAGCAACATGTATAGTCTAGTACAGCAGTATGCCACCTATATTCACGAATGTGCACATATTTTTGGTGGGGTCTGCCATCAACGACTAGTGTGGTATAGTAGTAATACTGTCACTGGACTTTACAATCATTGCAATGGATTATAATTTTCATGATGCATTAGCATGATATATACCTCCTGTGGCTAGGTTGTGCATTGTGTTGCATACAGTGTGCCATGTACTGTTGTATAGTATTACATACTGTTTTAACTTTGTTGCTGTGCAAAACATGGTTTGAAATATAGAGTGTGCCAGGCACTGTCAGGCAGTTGTGGGTTGAGAACTGATATGTGGTATTAAAAGTGTGTATCTTCTGACAGCCAATAGGTTGCTATATATGGCAGTTAATTGATATTTGTACTTTAGAAAGTTACATGTGCCACATGACTTGCTCACATATATTGTTGCATTGTCTTCCAGGGTTATGTCCCACCATTGTAATCCCACCTATAGCACGGTGGAGGAAGAAGTGATCACAGCCAGCCTGGTGCAGCAGTCTGCCCTGCTGTTCTCCAGAACCAACCAGGACCAGCATGAGCGGACTGCGCTGTGGCAAGAGCTTGTCCGTAGGGTAAATGACATAGGCATGCATAACCGGAAATATGAGCAGGTACACCATCACTGCAGTGATTTAATTAGACATGTCCAGCAGCGTGCGTCTGATATCCACAGACAACAGCTTGCCACAGGTGGGAGGGTAGCCATCCACCCCCCCTCACAAGAGTGGAGGAGCTGCTCCTGAGCCAGGTGGCTCCTGGCCAACAAGAACCCCAACAACTAACATGTGTCATCATGGAGGCTGGAGACACCCAGCAAGTTGACATGGAGCATGCAGGTAACATGGCATAGCTGTAGACTACTGTTACCTCTATTGTCAGATCATGCTTATGTGAGATGTGTACTGTGTAGTTAGATGATGTGGTGCCTAGTGTTGTGCAATAGTAATAATTAGGAATACAATCTGTAGGCCTGTAACTGTCAACCGTTGTACCACTGGACGATTGCAAACACACAGTAGCAATGCCACAGTTGTTGCCACTGACAAAGTGTGTCATATCCTTGTAGGTCCCTCTGGTGTGACAGCAAGGCAGCAGACCCATGCTGGTGAGTGTGCTCTACCTTTAATATTGCTAATTAAATGTGCATGTCATAGGTGAGGTGTAGGCCATGTACACGTAACACACCTACTCATAATGCATGCTGTGCATGTTTGCTGTGAGACTATGCACATCCCAGTAATGTGGGTAGCTGCCTAAAACACATACAATACCCAGAGCATCCCACACAATTGTGGCAACACTGAAGTGGACATTGGATAGGCAGAATCGATACACATGCACACAACATACACAACTTTGTCATACGCAGTACACGTTAACATGCTACACATGGCGTAGTCAGACCTATACACAATATGCATAGCAATCACCATTTGTACAAAGTGACACATATATGTCTTGTAATGCTATTGAGTGTATAGGTCACACGACACACTGTGTCTATGTGATGTTTAACGTTGCAGTTGTATTGTAGCATGCCATGTCATGCCTGGCACTGGCATGTCCACAATATGTCCTACACTCACCATAACCACTGTACAATGACCATGTTGAGCAATGGTATTCCATCAGGTAAACATGCACCACTCATCCTGTGTGTATACATACCATGCATGTGCTAAAGCTGTGTCCACAATTATCTGCTAAAGACACAGACACTCTAATCAGAAATGGATATCTATGTGACACACAGATACACATCCCGCCATGGTATACCTGTGAGAGATGGTGCACAGGACATTGCAGAGCTTTTAATACTCGCACAGCAATGTCGTGTCCATGTACACAGTGCGTTCCAGGATGAGGCCAATCACTGAACAACAACACACATGCATCAAAGACATGTATAGTGTTATTGGCAAGGGCTGTCAACACCCGCACTGCATGCTGTTGGGAAACACACGTCCTGCAAGCTGACATGTGTAATATAACTGTTTGCCTTGTGATACTGTACCCCACCATCACCCGCTATTGAGTATGCTCTGGATTGCTGGTGGTGTGTGTGTGTGTGTGTGTGTGTGTGTGTGTGTGTGTGTGTGTGTGTGTGTGTATGTGTGTGTGTATGTGTGTGTGTATTTTAGTGTGGAGTACATTTGTGTGCATTTGTGCATGTGTTCATGTGTTCATGTGTTCATGTGTGCATGTGTTCATGTGTTCATGTGTGCATGTGTGCATGTGTGCATGTGTGCATGTGTGCATGAGTGAGGTTCCTGAGACAAGGTACATGATCTGTAGCAGGCTACAATCTGATGGGCAGCTTTGCCCAATGTTAGTTGCACTTGCATGGTCTCCAAGGCCTCATGCTGTGCCACAAACCTGAAGGTGTGGGTATCCATAAGGTAAATGGGTACACCCCTTCCTTTTGTATTTCACTCATGGTTTTGGGTCTGAAGGTCAGAGGGATTGTGAGTGTTTTACGTGGAGCATATCCAACAGCTCTGTGTTTGACATAGCTTTGTACGTTAGGCAATGGACACCTCTGAGTAGGCGATATGCAAGGGAGTACGGATGGAGCATTTTGCAATGGTCTGTGTATGGCATGTATTTCAGGCCACTAATGCTCTTTGTGAGGTATTGCTGCTGGCTTTCCAGTTGTTGTAGTTGTCTTGTGAGGTACTTAGCAACAGTGGTGTTATACTCTGTTATAGTTCTAGTGAGTGATGAGAAGAGGGGAGCAATGTCCTCTTCTATTCTGCATGAAACACATTTTGTGATGAGGTGTGCCACATAGGAGGGTTTCCTGACTACTGTGGGAATGTGATTATCACAGTTGTATTCTCAGTCCACCTGTGACCCAGGGTGTCTTGTCACACTTTCAGTGTGAAGTATACCACCACCTATGTTGTAGTTCTTGGCTACAGAGGTTTTAACAAAAGGGGATGATAATGCACCTTTTGGCATTGAGCTAGAGCCCATGGCTTTGTCAACAGCCATCTGTCTCAGTGAGGCCCTTTTGTAGGATGTCCACATCTTTAGTGTTTACAATTATAGCTCCTAGTTTGCAGTCCTCTGGAAACTTCAGTAGCCACAGACCTTCCATGTTAATGTTTACTTCAGGGAAGTAGATGCTACACAGCCTGGGAAGTTATCTAGTCCCATGGCTGCTGTGATACTGGCTTTGGAGAGTGTTTTTTACCTGTGCAGCCATGATGACTGCAACTTTGCAGTCTTCCATTATAGAGATGTGCTCTTTCATGGGTGAGAGGGGGGTAAAGTTAACACTGATCTTATCTGCCAGGATGTTGGCAATATCAATTGGCTCTGTACATTTAGTGTCATTGAGCTGTAACTCAGAACAGATCTGAGTGTAACCATGACATGGACCTGTCTGTTGGGCAAAGATCTCCTTAGTAGACATTATGCAACAGAGTACAGATTGGGTTACATTCAGTCTTGTTGCATAGGGCAACTATTTGAGGCCAGTAATCCTCTTGTTAAGGTACTTCATTTTTCTTTCTAGCTGCTGAACGTGCCTAGTCAGATTCATTGCAAGTGTGTTGTGGTACTCTCTGACAGGTCTGATGACTGCTGAGTAGTGGCAACCTCCTTTGACCTACATGCAGAGACCTTGGCAGTTTGTGTGAACACATAGCATGATTTTCCGTCCACTTTGTGAATGTGTTTCTGGAAGTAGAGATGATTATCCACATTTGTCCATAGATCCCTTATTATCACATCCGTATTTAGCCTAAGTGTGTGAGCATGCCTAGTGTGACCTTTCAGTATGTTGCTGCCTGACATTTCCTTCATTTCTTTAAGTGTGTGAGCATGCCTAGTATGACCTTTCAGTGTGATGCTGAATGAAATCCACTACATTTGTTGGAGTGTGTGAGCACGCACAGTATACACATTTATACTACATGTGTATGGAAAATCAAGTTGTATTTTTACAGCAGGGCTCACCTTTGTGTCATAGATCAACAGGGATCATGCTGTGCCTGCAGGGCTTCCAGGAGACACTTTGCATAGACTTATCAACATTTCTCCATAAAGGGGGGACAGCTATTCTTTGTACATTTCTACCTGGGGGCACACCGGATTGTTACTGTGGGTGTACATAGGATGTGGGTTTCACCTGACACTTATACACATTTGCTATGCCTGCACTGCTATGTACAGGACACCATTTCAGTATGTACTGCTGCCTATCGTACTGGCTTGAGGCATACTACTATACTACAGATCTTAGCATCCAATGTCACGTATATTAGCTTGCGACTTCATAGCCTACGCAACCCACATCATACCGTCTGGCCTGATGTTCTCTGTCTGCATAGGCGTGTGGGGGAGGTTACCCATTTGCCTCTTTAGGGGCATGATAAAGCATTTCTTTGTGTTTGCATTAGTCTACAATTATCCTGCTGTGTCTGTGCCACTGAAATGCTATTATGGCTTAGTGGTTCAATACTGTGACTATAGTGCACAGTATCCTGGGTTCAAGCCCTGTCACTGCTTTTTATTTTCATGCTAGCCAGACCAGTCTGCTTAAGGAACAGTAAAGCAGATATGAGCATGTTTAACTGACTTTGCTCAACTTTTCCTGACCTTGCCCAACATTGCACGAGCAATTTTGTTTACATATACTAGACATTGGTAAAAGCTGCTTAGCACTTCTTTATATTGCTTAAAACATGGCAAACATGCCTCAGGTGGTGCTGCAGGGCTGCCTATGTCAGATGCACATACTACACTCCCTATACATGTTTGGAAACAGGTAGTGCCAAGTTAGGCATCCCTTTTATTTTATGTGCGAGTCAGAGAGAGATATCATTTCCAGGGTTCCTACTGAGCCAGTGTATGTGCTATGCGTTGCCTCTTTGCCAAGGCCAAGGCATACTGGACACGCCTCCTTCTGCCTACTGGGGCAGGCTCAGGTTGTTCCTCCTCTGAGTCACGCTGTGCTTGTGCAGGCCTTGGCAATGGTGGGGGGCTGTTTGGCCCTGCCCCATGCTGTTCCTGCTGCAGCTGTTTTCGCAGGATCATATTGTATAGCATGGCACATACCATGACAATTTGGGTACATGTAGTTGGTGAGTACTGCAAGGCTCCACCAGATGTGTCCAGGCACTGGAACCACGACTTGAGCATCTCAAACACACGCTCAATTACATTTCGTGTTTGTGCGTGTGCCTCATTATGGAGTTCTTGTTCAGGTGTGTGTGCATTTCTGATGGGTGTCATCAGCCACGGCTCCAGTGCGTATCCAGCATCCCCCACTAGGTGACCGTCAGGGATGTCCCCATTGGCAAATGTCTGGTACAGCTGCGACAGATGCCAGATATGGGAATCATGTTAGCTTCCAGGGCAGCCAGCACACACATTCAGTATTATGCCCTGGGCATCACACATGACCTGGCAGTTGATGGAGTGCAAGCCCTTGCAGTTGATGTAGGCCCTACCCCGCTCACCAGCTGGTGCTTTGATGTGTATGTGCATGCAGTCTATTGCTCCCACTACCTCAGGGTATTCTGCTATTTGCTGGAAGAGACGCATATTGCTGGCCAATACCTCATGGGAATTGGGGAAATATACATGATCACCGACATGTGCTGACATGGCATTCAGGAACTGGTGCAGTACCCTGGATGCTGATGCCTGTGAAATCCCCATCATATCACCAGTTGGTCTCTGGAAGGTACCTGTTGTTAGTATTCTTAGGCCAACACATACCTTGGTTTCCACTGGGATGGGTTCCCTTCTGTTGGTTCTGTGTGTGAGGTGTGGCCTGCACAGCTCAATAATTTGCTGCAAGAGCTCTCTGTCCACTCTATAGTGCTCCACTATCTCCAGCTCATGTAGCCCCTGGTACGTTACCCTGGGTCTGCACACTCTTCTTCATCTCCTCACTGTGGGTTGCTCAACAGCATTCGCAATGGTACCACCCTCAGCATCTTGCACATGTTGCCTTATAACAGCAATGGCAGCCCCTAACATTTTTTTGTCTCAGTTTAAGCTTTTTAAGTTTTCACTTCTCTTTGTTGACTGCAGTGTTGCAGTATTTCTGAGAAAAACATGGGGGAATGTTGTTTGCAAAGATTTAAGTGCTGGGCTGGGCTGGGCTAGTGTACTGCCTGTGTAATTGGCTGATTCTGATTGATTTCACCTGGCAGCTCTGCTAGTTCTCCTTGGTTAACTTCCTATTCCTTCTTTTCCTTCCCTTTCCCTTTCTGTTTCTACAGGGGGCAGTGCCGCGCAAACAAGTGCAAACATGTGCACACGCATGCACACAGTCTTACACAAGCTTACACAGGCTTAGGCAGGTGCACTTTCGTGTATACAGGCTTAGACAGCCTTACACAGGCTTACACGGGCGCACACACGCGGACACAGGCTTAGACGGGTTTACACGCGCGCACACACACGCACACAGTGTAAGCAGCTTTGCAGGAAACTTTAGTGATAGCCACGGCATACACCTTCGGTTTCTGGGTTTCAGTTTAGACAACTGTAGACATGCCTCTTCCAGTCCTGAGCAACTCACAGCAAACACATGCCACTCTGCTCCAATAAGCTTACAGTCTTTTTGATGCATACCCGCTCATGATGTCACCGATCTTCTACTCTGTTACTCCCCTAATCCTAATCTTACACTCTAGGGACATGGTTCACATAGCAGGAAAAATTGTGATTCACTATCCTTATACTCATTTGCATAGGATTGCCTACTAATGCTTGGTTACATCTCTCAGACTGAGCTTCCCCCCTTAGCAACCACTACTCAGCAGCCATGTTGTCTTCAGCCTGCCATTCACTTGCATGGCAGATGAATATTTTGAATGAAATCCCTATTTGTGGCTTTTATTTTTTGTTTTTCTGGTTTTTAGTGCGCCGCACGTTTGCACGGCACTGTGCTATGCTTAAACATCGGAGATCGAGGAAAACATTTTTTTTATTATTTTGCAACAGATACAAATGCCAATGACCGTATATTTGGCCATTGGCATGCTTCCTCAACTGGATGCATCCTTTATTTGGGGCTGTCATAGCTCCATTTTGCTATTTGCAGAACGGTACTCAGTTGCCAACAGAGTACATTTCTGCAAATAACACTACTCTTACTCGGACAGCTTAGTGTTTCCTGGATCGCAAATTTACCTCATTTGCATATCTTTCAGCAGCAAATGAGATAATTTGCATAAACTAACACTGTCTGTGCAAGAGTCATTTTAGGAGCTCTTTTGCACGCCCCTGCCGGCTGCTCCTGAATCGCTCGGCAGACATGTTGGCTGGCTAGAGTCTTATTCTACTCTTAGACTCCGTGCAAGCCTTCGTGAATCCGGCCCGTTGTGTTAATGCTAACACTTTGGCAATGTTCCAGAATTTGAGCATTTTGAGTGTTCCTTGAGTTTAGCAGACAAACGCTGTTACTTAACCTACAAGAGCACACTAGATATATAAAATACTTTGGTATTTTCCTGTCATTGAGTCGATGTTGCTTGTTAATCTAATTGATAAGTTTGTTCTGAATGTACAGGTATAAATTGTCCACACTCTTAGTAACTTTGATATCTCTGTTACCTGAATACTCTGGTATGGGACTGTACATTTTATTTATAAAAAGAAGGACTGGTTTATTCTGCTGTTCTGTTTCATATACAGTCATTCTCTAACTGATTATGTGGCAATTTAATTAATTCCAGTAGTCCTCTTTTTACCTGATACCCAGCATAACTGAGTCCTTTATAGTGTTTTGTAACTAACTCAGAAGTTGATTGTAAGTAACTCAGAACAAGATATTAAGCTCTGTTAATAGTATTGTTTAGACATCAGTATTATTTAAGGTGGATGCCTGACCTGCCACAGTTGCATGTAACAGGTTATGTAAACTGCTCTTAGACTTGCAGATGGACAGTTATTGCTCTATTTTGTTTATACTCATTAATGTATTTTAACAATATGCAAATGTTAAATGAGTTGAAAACTGTTAACCAATTTGTGAGTTTCTAATCTCAAACGACCTCTGAGTTTATTGTCTGGAGTTGTGCTTTAAATCCTGCAGACAGTATTTTAGAGTTTTGAGTCACATAACGCAGACTGTTAATGCTTTTTTTACCCTTTGTTCCTCAACTAATTGCATATCAACTGTAACTTAGTTTACTCTCATATCACCCTTGCCTTTATCTAATTTGTATTTTTTCCTGTGTTTATTCTTATTTCTAGCCAAACCCTCTCTGTCGTACTTTGACTATCCCTTTCCATCAATTATTACACTGAGCTGGCATCAATCAAAACATCATTGTTCAGCAAACAACATCTAAGTCTGAGGTTTACTCTAATAAGAACCACAATAAGGATCATGAGAGAGTGACTTATGTAATTTCCTGTCATGTCTAACATTGCTATCCTAGTCCTCTGTAATAAATAGGGCAGGGTCTTCTGTAGAGAACATACAATCCAACTAGAACTTACAAGTTTCCTGATAATTTTCTTTGTACTAGAATACATGGTCTTCTCTTGAGCTCCCATCCTTCTTGTCTATTCTATGCTATATACCCACTGCAAAAGTCCTCTCCACTTTACCTACCTTTCAGTACTTTACCTTACTTGTTCTTTACTGTAGTACAAATATGTCTGTCTTCCCCTATAACTTCCAATGCATTCCCTGCTTGTAACATGTAAATAGCGAACGTTCCCTTACTGAAACATAATATAAATAATAAACTGCAATACTTGCTATCTCTTTTGGCAGGTTTTTCTACTAACTATACCTGCTCCTGGTTAACCTCCTTCTTTGAAAATCTTTCTACTAACCCCCATATAATTACTATGACTCTAACATTTCAACTTCTGCTGTTATTTGTTACCTTGCTCTTTCTCCTAACAGCTTCTCTAGTGACATTGCATGTTTACTCTTTCTACCAGATAAAACTTCTTACCTTTCTCACCTCTAAGTCTACAGATAGTTTTTACTCTCCTTCTGTACATCTTTGCCATTTCAGCTGGTGCAGCCCACTCTGTTTGCCCTCACTCTGCTTGGGCTCACTCTGCTCTACAACCCCACCTCCAAATCCCATGCATCCCTACTATCCCTAGTTTTATAGGTACACAAAACCCTCCTCTTCCAGTGCATAACTCCTCCAGTTCCTATCCAACCAACCTATCATTCTGCTATCCCTCGTGTTACTACCACCCACTACTCAAATCATGCTATCTATATCTCCACCCTTGAGGCTCCACCTATCTAATTATACCTCTCTTCCACACCACTCCCCAGCCTCCATCTCATTGTTTATATCCACTATTACCTCCTATTACACTGCTTCTCTTCAGCATTTTTTATTTTTCTTCTTTATGTTATATCTCTAGAGTTGTCCTTTTTCCTTTCCTTTCAGCCTTCTCTCTCCTTCATATTCTTAGCATTCCATATCTTATATACTTATCCAAATTCCTAAGTAATTCATTTTATTTCCTTTTATAAAGTAATTATATCTAAATATGCCACCTATTCATCATTGTTTCTAATACACACCAAATATGCTCCTCATCTTTCTATCCCCACATCTTCTTCTACTACTATTATACCTTACATACTATATGATACCTATTGCACCTATTTTCAGTACCACACCCTTACTCACACTACCTATGTCACTTGCCAGACATTCCCTATTACCATTGCTTCTAGTTTATTTGGCTTACCCTACCCCATTTCCTTTTCAGATATAAAGTTCTTAACCCTTCTTCCAACCCATATAAGGTAAACTTTAAATTTAATGCTAACACACCTAAACCCTCACTGGTGTATACATACTGTAAAAAGGTCACATTATATGGTGATATCCACCCAAACCAAGGTCCTGACTGCCTCTCTTCTCCACCTGCTCTCTGTTGTACTGTAACACTATCTACTAAAAATTTGAAAATCATATGCATGAATATTCAAAGTATAGTAAACAAAGTCTCTGAATTTCATTCCTGGATCACTCATTAATCCCCAGACAATATTATTCTTATAGAAACTTGGCTCAAACCACATATAAAATACTCTGAAATTCTCTCCCCTGGCTATACTATCATCTGCTCTGCCAGATTAAATAAAAAGGTGGTGGAATAACAATCATGTTTTCTAACCATATCTCTGCCTCTCCTTCTTATATTTCTCTACCTAAATTCCTCTCTACTGAGATCCTTCTCTCTCACTATAAATTAAATGAGCATAAAACTCTATGCATAATTGACCTATATATTCCCCAGGAAATAACATCCCTATTCTGGAAGACATCCTACACTGGGTAACTGTTTCCATTCTCATGAAATAATAATTCTTGGTGATGTCAATATTAACTTTCAAACTTTCACATCAGACTTCCCTTCCACTAGTATCACTTTATTTGGTTTCAAACACCTCATAACTTCACATATTCACTCCAACAAAGCTAATGACACTGAGACTATTCTGGACTGGGACCTAGTCTCAAATCCAAACCTTTATGACTCTCCAAAAACCCTCCCAGACTCCCTCAGTGATCACCATCCCACCTATGTTCAGAGACTAGCAACTCACCATATCAAACAGCACCTTTATAGAGACTGCCGTAACCTCACAAATTTCAATTCCAAGATCTTTAACGACATCCTTAATAACATTAATTGGTCTGTCCTCTATCCCTACTACTGGATAATGCTGTTCTAAAATTTAATACAATATTTCTTGACGTTCTCAATAGCCTCGCTCCTATAAGAAAAAAGAGAGTTAAATTCACCCAGTCACCCTGGCTATCCCCTTCTAGTAGACAATTAATGTATAAGAGACATAGCTTGGAGAAACTGGCAAAAATACAAATCCCAAGCTCACCTACAGACCTAAAAACAGCTTCAAAACATGACAAAAAAACAAGTTACTCCTGATAAGAAATATTATTACTTCAACTCACAGAATAACCAAAAACACAACACCCCAGAATTTTGTTCCACTATCAAGAAGATATTACATATCGGGACTTCTAGTACCTCTAACCCTTCTTCAGACATCTTGCCCTTAGAAACTGCTTCTAAATTTAACTTCCACTTTATAGATTCAATAGCTACCCTCACCCAAACGTCCCTACAGAATCCTGCCACCCATGACAAACTTTGAAGCTCTAACAATGCCACTTTCAACTTAAATCTGTCTTTACTGCCTATATAAAAATGTATTACATGAACTCAAGCCCTGCTCAACCTCTATGGACAATCTCCCATTTGAATATCTAAACATTGCTCTATTGTCTACCCAGTGTCTATGTTGATCAATTCATCCATTTGTGAGTCATATGTCCCATCTGTCTAGAAATAAAATTGCATCATTCCTCTCCATAAAGGGGGGAAACTCCACTGAAATAAACTTCACCCCAATTGCAATCTTATCTCCTCTTTCCAAGATCTTAGAAAAATGTTTTCAAAAACAACTTTTACAATACTTATTACAAGAAAATCGATTAACCTCTATCCAACATGGCTTCCACCTATATCATAGCACAACAACTGCTCTTGTTGCCTTTTTGGACCACATCATTAAAACCAGAGATAACAGCAATTTAGTTTCTTCCTTCTTTTTAGATCCCTCTAAAGCTTTTGATACAGTCTCACTTACCAAACTACTCTCAAAAATGTCTGCTTTAGAATTTTCCAATGCAGCAGTCACTTGGTTCTCTAACTATCTAACTGGCAACAATCGTTAAATGGCTCTCTACTTACTCATCTTTTCTCCCAATTAATACAGGTGTCCCACAAGGCTCAATACTTGGCCCTCTCTTTTTTAGCATATTTATAAATGATCTACATACATCCTGCCAACAAGCTACACTTATATAATATGCAGATGACTCCACTGTCATTTTCTCATCTAATAGTCCTTCCCAGTTACGATCTATCACTCAGCAGGCTTTCAACTCTATTAAAAACTGGCTCAGTGACAGTCATCTTTTCCTAAATGCAAATAAAACAACATTGTGTTTATTTCTCCCCAAATCCCAAACACACATAAATGCCACCTTCAAAATAACCTCTCTCAATAATACTGAAAATTAAGTTGTACCTCACACAAAGTTACTTGGTGTCATTATAGATGATCAACTGAAATTTGATATTCATATTCAAAAGTACATAAAACCAACACACCAAAAACTGGGCCTGGTCTATAGATCAAAAAGATTCCTTACCAACTCCTCAAGAGGTACTCCAGCCAATACATACCTCCTGCCTTCGTTACTATATGCCTCACCCATTTCACCAACATTCAGATCACCCTAAGATCAAAAGTTGAGCTCTGCTATAATAAAGTAGCTAGATTTGCAGCCAATCAGTAATGCAGTTCCCACCATTGCTCTACCCTCAGATATTTAAACTGGCTTGCATTTCCTTACTACCTCAAGTTAACCCAACTCCTTCTTGCTCATAAAATGGTATACAAATCCCCATCCTGCCAAGCAACCAGCAACATTCTTAACCATTACCTCCCTAATCACCTTCTTTGCTCATCTGAAAAACACTTCCTTGAAATTTGTAAACCAAAAAAAATCTATCAGTCATGACATATATTCTTACTCAGTAGCCAGGGTTTGGAGCAGTAGTCCCACAGATATTAGAGCAATGCCATGTAGTCACATATTCAAACAATCTCTAAAGAGATTTTTTCCTTAACTCCTGGATCTGTACGTCTTCCACCAGGCTGACACTACCCATTATTCCTTCCTTCTCTTCCTTTCTCTCCCCTCTCTTCATTCTTCCTTCTCTGTCCCTTGTTCTTATTTACCCACCTTTCTTTCCTCCCTTCTCTTATTAGCCAAAACACCAGTTACTTCTCCTATTTCTCCCTACTTTAATTCCATTTCCTAATACCCCACCTGCAAAATCTCTTTCATTTCTCTTAGTCTTTTGCCCATATTGAAAATGCTTAAAATCTTTATAATTGGTTATCACTATTGATTGCACTTTGCTAGGTGATCAAAATCATATTATTGTTGTTCAATATTCACTGCATGATTTTCTGATCTGACTTTTATTCATCCTGTATGTCAATTCTACTATTTGTTACTGCACTTCATGTGATAATATTATGTAGTTTATTAATTGAACTATGTATGCTGGAGCTTTTCTGCCTGGGCTTCCATTGAAAATTGGATTCATGCCCAGTCAGAATTTCCCAGTAAGCAAATGCCAAACAAATAAATAAAATAAATAAATGTCTGCTGCACAGTGTGACTTGACTATGCTCTTTGCAGTGTAGTCTTCAAAAACTCTGTCTACATTGTTTTGTTTTGTTTTGTTGTGCTTTGCTTTGTTTTGTGTGATACCACACTGCCACTTTGTACTTGTCAAGGACCATAGAGACAGATTAGACATTGCTGCATTGCCTGCATTATCATATGTTGTACTCAACACTGTCTGGATGGGGTGCAAAATGGCAGCAAGTTGCTGTCTGTTGGTGTCACTGTCACTAACTCATTGCTCCTGGAAGATGTTGGTGTGGTGGCTGCGACAGGACCTGATCTTGCAGGTCTGGAGATCACTGAGTCTGAGAGATGGGATGCCTGCTTCCTGATAATCATATTATCTAACATATAGAGTGTTACAAATAGCTTATGGGCTGTGGTATGGGTGTACTGCAATGCCCCAGAGATATATCTAGAAAGTAGAACTGAACTTTCAGCAGACTGAGCACCCACTCTACAGATTTCCTGATTTGTGCACTAGCAGCAGTGGATTGCATTTTGGCCATACTTTGTAGCTTCATTATGGGCATCATCAGTCAGGGCTACATGTAGCAATAAATTACCCAGCTGGTGTTTATAGATAGTAGTGTTTCAATAAGACAGGCCACAGAAATACCTCACAAAGAGGATTACCGGCCTCAGACAGATGCCCTATGCAGACCATCTCAAAAACTCCAGCTTTACTCTGTCGCATATCGCCTACTCAGAGGTAATCTCTGCCTAACATGCAAAGCTATGTCAAACCCAGAGCTGTTGGACATGTTCCACTTAAAGAAATCCCAATCCCTCCGAGCTACATGCTCTAGGGACCTAAAGCTTGTCACCACAATAAACAAAACATGCCTGAGGTATAGATTCCTGTCCCAGAGACTTCCCATACTCTGGAATAAACTACCTATCTATATCAAACAAAGCTCCTCATTAGCACTCTTCAAGAAAAATCTTGATGGTTGGATGGGAAATAGGAAATTCACCCCGGGGATCACTTCTGTGGCTCTGCTCAACAGTGGCACAGGAAAATAATTTTCTTGGGTGGCAAAAGCCAGGGTACCTTTTTGGCTGGGCTTGTACAGGCCCCAGGGCTGAAAGCCTAGTACCTACCTATGAACCTATGAACAGGCTTCTCATTCAGCTGCTTCCAGGTACTGTGAAATATGCAGGGTCTGATAACCAATGTGTATGCACAGCACCCTGGTAGTGACCATGACTACAATCTGTGGCACTCAAGACATGTCTGTTGCAACTTCCTGTACAGTATATACTGCCTTGACTGAAACATAGTAGCGATATATGGAAGGTTAGGCATGAGTACATTCTGTCTGTGGCTGCAGATATTTGAGACTACCAGTGTGGCTGCGGTTAACCACTAGGGGGTCCTGTGGAACTTTACTGTACAGGAAGTGGCAATAGAGATGACTTGCATGCCACAAATCAGAATCATGGGCACTACCAGGGTGCGGTTCAGAAATTTATTGAGAAACATGCTGAGCATGCTGCGTAATTACATTTGTGCTATACTTAAGTTGTCTTATGTTTGTCTCTGAAAGGTTTCTGTAACTAGAATTGTGACACTGCCAGCTCAGCTATCTGAAATTTTGTAAATAATCATATGTCATTTGTGAATATTAATATGATTCATATGTTTGTCTTACAAATATAAGAGAACTATATGTTATGGGCATATTAAACTACTGGTGCAGACGTGTGTGTGTTGAACAGGGTTTGTACAGTACTGAGCTTCCAGGATGTGACCACAGTGTACCCTACTTGAAAAGAATAGAAACGTATATAAACTATATGCCTGTGCAGATGTATGTTTTAATAGTAGAAGCTGGAATATACAGAGTTAACATGCAAAACTCTAAGAAAATAAGTTGAAATTGTTTTACGATTGTGCTTATCTCCCAGTTTCATTGAAGGAGACAGGACATCTACAGCTAGAAGTTTCTTTCTATTGTTTTGAAACAGAAATAATTACTAGGTTTAAAATGTAAAGTGTTTTTATTGCTCTGTGACTTCCTATCAACTGCAAATATGAGAGATAAGTATTTTTAACACAGAGATGTTAATATCTGGTTAGCCTGGGAACTGAAGGGAGGTGACAAAACTTGATGTCATCCAGGCTAACCCAGCAGTAAAATGTGATATTGATTTAAGAACTCTCAAGATTGAGAGACTGGCACTTTGTGTTTTGTCTTGGACCTAGCAAAAACATCCACTCATCTGCATTTGCCTTGCTCTGCAAGTAAGTTATTTAGGGCATAGTATCTTTTAGATACAGATAGGAATATAGTAAAATTAGTTCAGCTGTTTTCTGTATTTATTTGAGACTGTCCTGCAATGTTGTTTTAAAATATTTCCTGTGATTCTAAACTCTGTAGTTACTGTATTGATTATTTTCTTGTTCTTTTATTATTTATTATTAAATATATTTAAACCTATCTTTGTGGCTGATATTTGAGAGACATATTTAGGCTGTCAGAGTACTCGGATATGTAATTGGTGACACTGTACAGGCCAACCTTAAATAGCCTTGCAAGTCTTGGTCACACTTACCATTTGGATAATAGTAACATTACACAGTAGGATTGGTCACCCTTTGTAAGGGCCTTAAGTAGCTAATAAGTAGTGGTGGTGGCAGCTGATGCTACCTTATAGTCTGGGCAGAAGGGGGCATAGCAAGACAACCTGTGCCAGCCTTTCCCAGGTGTGTGTTTGTGTTTGTGTATAAATCAAATCTCAAAGTGTGTGTATATCAACTACTTGGGCAGGGACATGAAGCACTGCTTGGACAGAGAGGGTGCTGGAGGTTTTGGCTTGGCCACTCAGCTGAGATCTCAACCCTATAGCTGTGCCAGTGGGGAGTCTTACTGGGAATCTGGAGAAAGAGAGAGAAACCAGTCCACAGCCCCAGACTGACTGTGATCTCTGTGTGCTCTTAAGGGAAATTGTACTTTACTGTGTCTGTACTTGTCATCCTCACAATGTGCACATCCCTCACTGGTGCTAGTGGTGAGGATTGAGGCTCCTTGGGGCATCACATATTAATTATTTGGCAGTGGTGGGATACTCACATCACATATTCATTGGTTAACAGTGGTGAGTTAGCCACATCACATATTAATTGGCATGTAGTGGTGTGGATATTGAATTTCTGCAGCTTGTGTACAGTGGTCACTGAAGGCGTTTGTGCTCTCAATCAGCCATGCAGTGAACATTCAGGGTTCATATCACAATTGTTTTCTTTCTTTTTTTTTGTTAGCTTAGTCAGGGAGCGCAGGCAAGCCTGTCAGCAGAGAAGTATGGCAAGCTGACAAGGAACCACTTGGCTGAGATGTGTCAAGCAAAAGGACTGGTGCAGGCCAACCTGACTAAAGCAGACATGATTGCAGCTTTAGTCACAGATGCATCACAGAATAGCAACCAGGAGGACAACCAGACTGGCTGTGGGGATGTACAACTCTCAGAAAATGAACAGCTCCACCTTTCCACAGAGGACTTAAAAATCCATCTGGAGTTAAAGAAACTTAAGTTAGAGGCCAAGCATTTGGAAATAGAAGCAGCAGAGAGACTGAGACATCTGGAGGATGAGGAAAATGAGAAAATGCAATATCTGCAGGCTGAGGAGAATGAGAGACAGATGAAAAATGAAAAGGAGATGCTGAGTCATGGAGGTAATGTGGAAGGGAGTAACCCAACCCCAGAAGCAACAAAGGTCAGTGAATGTCTTCCACAATTTACAAAGGGGGATAATTTTATTAGTTTCATTCATATGTTTGAGAGGATATGTAAACAGTATAATGTTGACCAAGGGCCCTGGTTATGGTTCCTGACTCCCTTACTCCATGGTAAATCTGTAACTGTTATCTCAAAATTGTCTGATACTGATTGTTTAAATTATAATGTTGTAAAGAACTGTTTGTGCGAATGTTTTAAGCTAACACCTGAAGCTTATAGAAAAAAATGTTTTTTTTTTTTGTGAGTATAGGCACAAGGCAGATGAAAGTGCATGTGAATATGTTGCTGAACTAAGAACTTATTTTCATAGGTGGGGGAGTGGATATCAGGTCTCCACTTTTGAAGGGCTGGCAGACCTTTTGGTGAGGGAACAAGCCCTTAGCACTTTGCCTGAGGACATGAAAATCTGGTTAGCTGATAGACAATGCACTACTGCAGATGAGTTGGGGAAGAAGGGACACCTACACCTAGCAAGCAGAGCATCACTGCATAGGAAAGGGACACCCAGTGCTGCTCATAGGTCTAAGGGAACCCATGCTGGGCAGCCCAAACTGCCCCAAAAGAGTCCACCATACCAGGGGAAGCAACTAGTCCAGGTACAAGTCTAGGACCAAGGGATAAATATTTTAAATGGAACCAGTGGGACCATGTAACATATAGATGTCCACAGCGGCAAGGTGGTGAAAAAAAAGGTTAGAGAGTCAGTAAGTGGGAATGACAAAATACCACCACTAAGTTGTCTTGAGACAACAGGGGTACCAAACTACCACAAGAGGTTATATCCTATCTTAATGAATGAGATAGAGGCCATGGCTAAGAGAGACACAGCCTCTGACTTAACCATTGTGAAGCCTGCAATGGTTACAGAGGAGCACTACTTGCTTGGGCAGTCTACTCCAGTCAGAGCTTTAGGAGGGACCCCATTCCAAATACCTATGGCTAGGGTTCACCTTGACTGGGAAGGTAGAAACAGGAGCCAGCAAGTAGGTGTGTTTGAGGATATCTCTGCAGATGTTCTAATAGGGAATTATTTTGATAATGCAGTACCGTGTGTTCAAGGAGTTACATGCAGTCAGGCATGGAGACAAGCATGTGGGCCTGGTAGCCTGGGGGAGACCCAGACAGACCACACACTTGCAGCCAGGACTGGTGAGGTGGTTACATTAGGGAGGGAGCTACCATGTAGCAGTGAGACTGATGGTGAGCCACAGCTGCTTGTGGGTACTGATGTTCCCTTGGACAGAGTGACTGCAAGGGCAGAGGTGAGTAGTAGTACCCAGGCTGACAGTGAGGCACTGCTGTCAGATGATCTAGACTTCCTGTGGAATGGTTGCTGGGAAGGGTTAGAAAGAGAGAGTTGATACAGGCTCAGCTCTCAGAACCTACATTACAAGCCTTGGGGGAGGTAGCTAGTGAGGCACCTGATTCTCAAGGGAAGGGGGAAACTGTATACTGGGACAAAGGGTTACTGTATAGAGAGTGGTCCCCTGAGGGAGGGCTAGATGGTGAGAGAATGTAGCAGTTGGTAATGCCCGGAGTCTACCATCTGGCACTTCTAGCCATAGAGCAAAACCAAAAAACCAGACCAGCAGAGTTGGAGAAAAGAAAAAAAAGACTATTAAAAAGTCACAACACAGCCCGCAGACCAGTTCCGGCCCTAAGCCTTTATCAATGTACATACAAACTGTGAAAAATAACCTTTTTATAGGGTAGCATATTCATACCTAACCAATCACCATAGACTAATCACAAATACTCATTTAAGCCAGGTGAAAACAACCCCCCTAGTCTTACTATCCATGCTTACTCTTTCCTATTTAGGATATTGTTCCAACTAGTTCTACAACTTCTGTTACCCCAAACTTTATCAATAATGATAAAATGGAATTGAGCAGAAGAATGTTTTAAGGTATGCTTATATAAAGCATTATTGGGATTTTTATTCCTAATGTTGCTAAAATGTTCGGACATCCAAAACTTAATAGGTCTGGATGTTTGCCCTATATAGAAGGCTGAACAGGTGCATATTACTAAATAAATAACCCAGTCTGTACTGCAGTTTACAAAACCTTCTAGCTATAGCCCATGATATTCCCTTTGCAGGTCATAAGGGCATAAAATGTACAAAGAGACATATTATATCAAACGTTTATTGGTCTGGGATTTCCAGAGATGTAACAGGGTACTGCAGGATCTGTGACCAGTGCCAAAAACTAAGCAGGGCAGGAGACAAGGTGAAATCTCCTATGATGCCTTTGCCTGTGATTGATGAGCCATTTCAGAGGGTAGCGCTGGATATTGTGGGGCCTCTGAATACCCCAAGTTCAACAGGGAAAATGTATATCCTAGTGGTAGTAGATTATGCTACCAGATACCCTGAGACATTGGCTCTGTCCTCCATTGAGGCAGGAAAAGGTGGCAAATGCATTGTTAGAGATTTTCAGCAGGGTAGGTTTCCCAGAAGAAATACTGACTGACAGAGGTGCCAATTTCATATCAGACCTGCTGGCTTGTCTGTGGAAGTACTGTGGGGTGAAGCACCTAATGACCACACCCTATCATCCCCAGACTGATGGTCTTGTTGACAGGTTAAACTCTACACTCAAGATGATGCTACGGGCATTTGCAGATCAGTTTAAGAGGGAGTGGGACAAATATTTGCCCCATCTGCTTTTTGCTTGCAGAGAGGTTCCCCGGGAATCCACAGGTTCAGTTGCTATATGGGAATAGGGTGAGGGGACCTCTAGATTTGATTTGAGATGAGTGGGAGGGTGAGTGTGAATCCCACAAGGATTCTGTTGTGGCATATGTCCTAAACCTCAGGACAAGGCTCAGGGAACACATGGGCGTGGCCCAGGAGGACCTGGCAGAAGCCCAACAGCAAAAAAAGGTCTGGTATGACAGGAATGCTCAAGCTAGAGAGTATGCTGTAGGGAAGCAGGTAATGGTTCACATTCCTGTCAGACACAACAAGCTACAAGCAGCTTGGGAGGAACCCTACAAAGTGGTAAGGAAGGTCAGTGATGTTAACTACATGGTTGAACTGCTAGGCAGGAGGCAGGGGCACAAATTGTACCATGTTAACATGATGAAACCTTACCATGATAGGGAAGCCCTTGTGCTGAGTATTTGCAGTGGATGGCAAGAGGAGTCTGAGGGGCATCTGGTGACTGATCTCTTCCGTGAGGCTTGGACTGACACTTCAGTGGAAGGGGTAGCAATGTCCCAGCAGTGATCTCCTATGCAGGTTCAAGAAATCCAAGCAGTGTTACAGGAGTTTGGGGGCATGTTCACTGGGAAACAAAGGTGCACCCACCTGGTACATTACCATGTGGATACAGGACCCCAAAGGCCTATTAAGCAGGCCCCTTATAGGGTGCCTGAGAGAGTCAAACAGACTCTCAGGGAGGAGATGCAGGAAATGTTGGAACTAGGGCTAATTCAGTAGTCCAACAGTCCCTGGGCCTCCCCAGTGTTGCTGGTACCAAAGAAGGATGGCAGCACCAGTTTCTGTGTGGACTACAGGAAATTAAATAGTCACACAGAGTCAGATGCTTACACCATGATGAAGCCCTACAGCAGCCGGGTGGGGCTAAGTATCTTACCACCATTGATCTTACCAAGGGTTATTGGCAGATGCCCTTGACTCCCAGTGCTAGAGAGAGGTCAGCCTTTGTGACTCCTTTTGGCTTGTATGAGTTCACAAAGATGCCTTTTGGGATGAAAAATGGCCTAGTGACTTTCGAGAGGCTGGTAGATCGTATCCTAGCAGGAGCAGGAAATTTGCCCTTGTTTACCTAGACGATATTGCCATCTACAGCCATTCCTGGAAAGAACACCTTCAGCATGTCAGGGAGGTGCTGGACAGACTACAGAGGGCAAGGATGACCATTAAGCCCAGCAAATGTCGGGTGGGTATGGCAGAAGTCTCCTACCTGGGACATAGAGTAGGGAGTGGTAAGATCAGGCCAGAATCTGTCAAAGTGGAAGCCATTCAGGCATGGCCTGCCCCTGTTACCAAAAAGCAGGTGAGGGCATTCTTAGGGGCAGCAGGGTACTACAGAAAGTTCATCCCCAGATATAGTAAAATAGTTGCTCCCCTCACAGACCTGACAAGGAAAAACAGGCCAGATAAGGTAATGTGGACCCCAACATGTAAGCAGGCATTCCAGAAGCTTAAAGAAGCCTTGGGAAGACCCTCTGTGTTAGCCAGTCCAGATTAAAGCAAAGAATTTGTTCTGCAGGTGGATGCTTCAAACCATGGGGTAGGGACTGTACTTAGCCAGGTTTCCTCAGAGGGAGAAGAGCACCCAGTGGTATATCTCAGTTCTAAGCTCCAACTCAGGGAGGAATGCTATGCAGCTGTATAAAAGGAATGCTTATCCATACTTTTGGCACTGCAGAAATTTCAGCCTTATCTGTATGGAAGGAAATTCACTGTAGTTACAGACCACAATCCTTTAACATGGCTACATTGAGCCAGCCAGCAAAATACCAAGTTACTAAGGTGGAGCCTATGGTTGCAAGCATATGATATGACAGTGCAGCATGTCAATGGGGTTAGCAATGCCAACACAGATGGGCTGTCAAGACAGGGAAAAGTGTTCCCAGATAGGCTTAACCCTCTCAAGTAATGTTTCTCAAGAGTCACTTGAAAAACTAGCTTGATTTTTTTTGCGGGGGAGTGGGTGGGGTGGGGGGTGGAATTGTGACATTGCCAGCCCAGCTATCCTGAATTTTGTAAATAATCATATGTCATTTGTGAATATTAATATGATTCATATGCTTGTCTTACAAGTGTAAGAGAACTATATGTTACATATATATTAAACTACTGGTGCAGAAGTGTTTGTTGAACAGGGTTTGTACAGTACTGAGCTTCCAGGATGTAACCACAGTGTACCCTACTGGAAAAGAACAGAAATGTATATCAACTATATACCTATGCTAATGCATGTTTTAATAACAGAAGCTGGAACATACAGAGTTAACTTGCAAAACTCTAAGAAAATAAGTTGAAATTGTTTTACAATTGCATTTATCTCTCAGCTTCACTGAAGAAGATAGGATGTTTAAAGCTAGAATTTTCTTTCTATTGTCTTCAAACAGAAATAATTACTTGGTTTAAAATGTAAAGTGTTTTTATTGTTCTATGACTTCCTAGCAGATGCACACCTGAGAGATAAGTATTTTTAACACAGAGATGTTAGTATCTAGTTAGCCTGGGAACTGAAGGCAGGTGACAAGATGTGATGTCATCCAGGCTAACCCAGCAGTAAAATATGATATTGATTTAAGAACTCTCAGAGAGAGAGAGACTGCCATTTTGTGTTTTGTCTTGGACCTAGCAAGAGCATCCCCTCATCTGCATTTGCCTTGCTCTGTAAATAAGTTATTTAGGGCATAGTATATTTTAGATATAGCTAGGAATATAGTAAAGATTAGTTTAGATGTTTTCTGTATTTATTTGAGATTGTCCTGCAATGTTGCTTTAAAATATTTCCTGTGATTCTGAACTCTGTAGTTACTGTATTGATTGAGTATTGTCTTGTTCTTTTATTATTTATTATTAAACATATTCAAACCTATCTTTGTGACTGATATTTGTGAGATATATTTAAGCTCTTGGAGTACTTGCATATGTATTTGGTGACACTGTACAGGCCACTCCTAAATAACCTTAAACGTTTTGGTCACACTTACCATTTGGATAATAGTACATTACACAGTAGGATTGGTCACCCTTTGTAAGAGCCTTAAGTAGCTAAGTAGTGGCTGGTGGCAGCTGGTACTACCTTATAGTCTGGGCAGAAGGGGGCATAGCTAGTATACCTGTGCCAGCCTTTCCCAGGTATGTGTTTGTGTTTCTGTATAAATGAAATCTCAAAGTGTGTGTTTGTCAGCTACTTGGGCAGGGACACAAAGCACTGGTTGGACAGAGAGGGTGCTGTAGGTTTTAGCTTGGCCAATCAGCTGAGATCTCTACCCTTTAGCTGTGCCAGTGGGAAGTCTTATTGGGGATCTGGAGAAAGAGAAAGAAATCAGCCCCCAGACTAACTGTGATCTCTGTGTGACCTTAAGGGAAATTATACTTTACTATGTGTGTATTTGTCATACTCCCATTCTGTACGCCCCTTACTGTTGGCAGTGGTGAGAATTGAGGCTCCTTGATTACTCGGCTAGTACAGGGGAGTTAGAAGAACTATAAGAACTACCCATACCTAGGTATCCATTGGTATAGGAAGTCCACATAATGCTCCAGGTCTAGTCTGTGGGTCATACATGTCTACATATGTATGCATAATGGTTTACCTTTAAAATGTTGACAGTCAGAATGTCGAACCTGCTTCTGTGAACTCTGAACTGTACCTGGTCAAAACCTCAAATGCCACTGTTCCGAACCGCAAAATCTTGCCCCTTTTTTGACCCATGTTAGCACTTGTTTGTAGGTGTGGCATGGTTGGAAATGTCGATGTTCGATGTTTTGCCAAGTTTGTGACATTTTGGTAGTATGGGTTTCACGGAAACATTTTGGTCGTGAGGCCATTCAAAGTTGCACAGTCGACATTTTAAAGGTAAACCATGTATAATGTCTCTAGCCACATGGGAAGTCTATGAGATGATGGTCAGTTTTCAGGTAGTATGTTGACTTTGGCTGGTAATACCTTCAGTTGTACTGGCTGTATCTGTGGCAATCTCCTGGATGGCATCTTGTGGCACTTAGTAGCATCATCTGATGCTCTACTACATCTGTTGCTGCTCCGAGCATTTTCCCAACTGAAAAAAAAAATAGTGTGTTTTTTCTTAACATTCTATCAGTGCCCATGATGATTTGTGGACTTTGTTAGAAATACTCTTGACCAGATAATGAGCACACCCACAAGAGGTTCAAACATACTGAACCAATGTGGGAGAGTGCTGCACCCCCACAGTGTCGTCCTCGAACCACAAAGTTATCTCTTTCAAAATAAAAATCAATGAGAGCTATTCCAAAGCAAACTGCACCCTATTAAGTGATAATTTGTTAAAATTCAATGACCATCCCTATCCTGAGTTCACAGCAAGCTATGCAGAATTGTTCAAAGAGACCCTGTGTAACCATCTAAATGGCTTTATAGAAGCTGCTGTACCTACTATAAGTAAACCCAAACCAAAATCTAAAAACAAATCACTCTGGTAAAATCCTAACCTTAATAGGGTATATAACAAAAGCCTAAAAACAGGGAGAACAACTCCCATAATGATTGGAGCTCTCTAAGTAAACTAAACAGAAAATTAAGAGGACTTATTAAGTTCAACAAGGCCAATTACAAGGTCAAGATAGCCTTACACACTAAAGACAACCACAAGGCTTTCTATAGCTATGTCTAAACCCCCAAAAGCAGCACTGGGCAATGTGCCAAACTGGTGGTCAATGGTACCATCTTCACTGAGCAAAGCAACATAGTGAATTTACTGGTTGACAAATTCAGCTCAGACCTCAATCCCCACTCTCTGTCACCACTTTCTGTACAGTACAATTCCACAGGACCCCCATGAAATACCTGGCAGTGCTCACTAAGGCTGCAAACACAGTGTAAGTGGTCCCTGACAATATCTCAGGGTGCCCATACCTCCCAACCTCTTAGTGGTAAAATCTAGACAAAGCCTGACAAAATGGGGGTCAAAGGCCCAAAAATAGAGACAGATTTTAAATATTACTTTTATAAACATAGAAAGTTGCTAGAATAGCAGGGTTTGTGACAACATGCATTTTTCTGAAGGATTTCAAGTCTGAAACTCAAATGTATGTCATTGTTTAGTGACTTCAGTCACCAGATCATCACAATGATTTGCCAGAAAATCACAAATTTTATGAAGAACAGTCCAAAAATATGAGTCAAAAATGTGGACATTCTGCAAAAATCTGGACAATTGAGAGGTATGAGGATGCCTCATAAATAGCTTGAAACATGACCTATCAGGACCACTTTAGTCACTTTTCAACTATATCCTCAAAACAGGCTTTGTACCATGAGAATAGATGACTGCAATGGTTATCCCACTTCTCAAGTGTGTGATAAGAAATGCACTGTAAGCACTAAAAGCAAGCTTTACCCAAATAAAATATTAGAAGAGAAATACAAGGTCTTGCCACCACAATGAAGGTAGATGTAAAAATTCAATTTATTATTGGAGAATAATGAGTCCCAGTAAAACAGACAAATGTTCCAACCATAAAAGCAGCAGAGCTTCAAGTAAAACAAACAAGTATTCCAATACTGCAAAGCTCACCAGCCTGAACATAAACCCCTGTCACAAGATGGGTTGCCAATTGGCTCACGAACAGAACCCACATGGTGAGAGTTTTGGGAGCTAGGTCCGACTCTAAACCGGTTACAAGCAGCGTTCCCCATGGTTCAGTCCTAGGACCCCTCCTGTTTGGCATATACTTCTCAGAGGTGCAGACAAGCACAGGAGGACTATGACTGACCAAGTTTGCAGATGACTGCAAACTAGGGGCTATAATTGACTCTCCGGCTGACACAGACATCCCCCAAAAGGGTCTCACTGAGACAGATACCTGGTGTCAAAATCATGGCCTCAAGCTAAATGACAAAAAGTGCATAGTCATCCCCTTTGGAAAAAACAAAGTACCCACAAACTACCACATAAGTGGTAGTTCCCTAAATACGGAAGACATAATAAGGGATCTGGGGACCCAAGTAGATAGTAATCTCTCCATTGATAATTACATTGCCAAAGTGGTTAGAAAATCCTTCAATGTGGCTTACTTAATCACAAAAGGGTTCACATCCAGATCAAAAGAGGTCATTGTGCCCCTCTACTCATCAGACCCATCATAGAGTACAATGCCCCATTTGGGATGTACCTTACAAGGCGCCTGCAACAGCTAGAAAGACCACAGAAGTACCTCACCAAGAGGATCACTGGCCTCAAACAGATGCCATATGCAGCTCAGCTGAATAAACTCCAGCTGTACTCAGTTGCATACCGCCTACTCAGAGGTGATCTCTGCCTGATATACAAGGCCATGTCCAACCCAGACTTGATGGACATGCTCCAACTAAAGAAAACCATATCCCCTCGAACCACACAGTCTAGGGATCTAAACCTCACCATAACAATAAATAGGATGTGCTGGAGGGATAGATTCCTGTCCCAGAGACTTCCCATGCTTTGGAACAAGATTCCAATCTACATTAGGCAGAACTCCTCGCTAACACTCTTCAAGAGAAACCTTGACGAGTGGAAGGGAAACAGAAAGTTTACCCCGGGGATCACTTCAGTGGATCTGCTGGACAGAGGCACAGAGAACTAATCTAAGGGGACGGTGAAAGCCAACACATTCTGGCTAGGCTTATAAATGCCTTCAGGCAGATAGCCTAGTACTTACCTATGAACCTATGAACATAAAAATGAGTATTCATGCATAAAGACAACAGGACAAGCTCTTTCAGCAAAATTAGCCTTCTTCAGATCCTGTTACTTAAAACATCATAATATTTAATGAAACAACAACCAGTCAGAATACATTCCATCTTAGAAGTCTTCGCCTCTTAAATGTAGGCTTTAAAGGAACCTTTTCATTGAGTTCTGGTTGCTTATCAGACTGTAAATCAGCTAGCCAGCACATTTCTGCATATTCTGTATGATTACACAAATATCCTCCTCTTGGGCTTTCTTCTATGGGTTTTAATGCCATAAATAAAAACCTCTGCATAGGATAATTTAAAATATGTTGTGCCAATGCATTATTTTTTCTCCCTAAGTTTATGTCACTTAGATGTTGCAGTATTCTCTCCTTGAAAAAGCCTATTGATTTTTCCAATATAAAAGCAGGCACACTGATCACAGGTGGCAATGTAAATGATATTGCAGCTAGTGCAATCAGCATAAAAATTTGGTCTATCATGGCACTGGCAATGATATTGTGTTTGTCCCTAAACTGTGGGCTGTGACAAGACAGATACACAAGAAAAATAATGCATGCATTTACACACCTACAATGCATTGATTGATCATGCTATGAATCAGATATTACCATATCCACATTAGTCAGAGAGGTGGGCAGACCACAGTCATCATCATTTGCAAAGGTGTGGGGTTTGTAGAGTGACATGGGACAGCAACACCATCATATAGGTGGAAAGGTGATAACTAGTGCCTGCAGTCAGCTCACAGCTGGGAAAGGTATTGTGGGGTGTAAAGAATCATGTTGGTAGGTGATAGAGTGCAGTTTCTAATTTTGAAATGTTGGGAGTGTACCATGTGGCCCTGTGATTCACATTTATAGGTAGCAGGTGCAAGGAAGGGCATAGCACATTGGCTATGCATGTTGGAATATCTCTGTGGTAACTACTGCATGGTTTTGAAAGAAGAATGGCATCTACTATGCCACAGTCAGGTATGGGTATGTCTTAGTTGTGGAATGACTACACAGAAGTGGGTTGGTGTTAAACTGTGTGATCCTGAATGGGATGTTCAATGAGGTGTGTCCACAGTTAAGCCAGATGAATGTTGGCCATGTCCAAGTGAATGCCAATACCCAGGAGTGGAGGCCACAATGGAGGTGGCTGAGACTTGGCCAGGTCCAGTTGAGTATCCATATCCAGGGCTTGAGGCAGGCATGGATAACATGGCTATCTCAGGAATGGTGTGTGCTGTTTGTGCCAACCACCTACAATGTTCAGTCATCACCTACCATGACTGTCAGATGGTTCTCTACAACTGTGTGGATGCACTAATGGCTAATAAGTGGGTGGCTGCTGCTGCCTGCTGTCCATGTAATGCTTGAAGCTCTTTATGTAGACCTCACAGCATACTGAGGAGGTCAGATGTGGTCTGAATAGCAACTGTTTCTGCATAGATCACAGCCCAAAACATCTGTTAACTGGTACCAAAGTTAACATTCACGTCATTGAACATTCTGGGGTTATATCACTGATGACCACCTACACAACAGTTCCCAGTGATGCACATGATCACTTTGTAAGTAGTGCGGACCATTGATGCTGCCTGTATTGGTGCTGACTACATATCCATTGTGTGGTGCTAACATAGATGGGAAGTCCTATACTAATCACAGGTAATGCCAGAGGCTCATCTTGGGCTTCTGCAGCAACCTTGGCTATGGGAGGGAGAAATGCTCTCTCCACTGTTAGTGTTGTTGACAGCTCCTCTGAGTCCTTTGACTGTGATAGGTGCATAATGCCTTCATCATCAGCTTCTGGAGATACACTCTAGAAGCTTCTTCTGATGGATTGTCTGTCAGTAGAAATTGTGAATGAATACATATAAATTTCTAGTGTGAAAGTCAGAATATCTGTAACTCCCACCACCATGCAGCAAACAGACTGTAGCATGCCAAGAATACAGAAAGTCTATGGGCACATAGGCACCTTTTTGTGCAGGTTATCTCAATTGCAGCCCTGATGATAAAACGTGCAGAGGTGCTATGCAATGTCCAGTAGGAATGAAACATGCCACTACTGACCTGGAGTATTCCAAACAGACAACTGGGAAGTCTTGAACAGACTGGCTCTTATACCTACTCCACCATCAGATATATGTATTTTCTCAGTCACCACTATAGTAGGAACTCTGCTGTATTGGTGGTGTATCCTTATGATCAACCTGCACCAGACTATATCCAGAGCCTTGGTCTAGGCATGGGTAATCACATCAGTAATCCTTCAATGCACCTGCACAGATCTCCTATAGTGACCACTCATTGCACTGATGTTCTGCAACTTCGTCTTCAACACATAGTCTCAGAAGGCCTTGTTTGCTTCATTGTTGTCCAGGATACACCTGACGTGTATGTACGACCTGCAGTAGCATTTCAGTCTCCTGTTCAATACGGATACACACACACACACACACACACACACACACACACACACACACACATATATATATATATATATATATATATATATATATATACAGAGAGAGAGAGAGAGAACAGAGGTGACACAAAGCTCATGAGGGTGAGTACTCTGTGTCCTTTTTTCATTTAACAATCACAATAATTTGTTATTCTGCATTCAGCTAATCTTTTAAACTATGATCCAGGAGAAGACTCCAATATTTTAGGAAATAGGAGCACTTACTTTGATTATTCATTATATACTTATGTGCTCATATATACTTTATTGCCATACTTCTGAAACCCTCCCATGATAGTTTGGTTCGATCTAGCCAGTTCTGGGTAATATACAATTTCACTACAGAGAGAAGAGAGTAATTAGAATGTGTAGGTTAAACCTGGGTCATTTTTGAGAGGTAATATGCAAACTTGCAAATTCCCATGATAATGTAGATTTTTGATATCACATCTTCTCTAGTCTATCCCTCAATGATACATAATTTATAAGTACATTTGCAGCTCCAGAAGATATGGAGTAAATCTGTTATTTGTGAGTAACAGCATGGGCAGTTTAGGAGAGATCTCCAAACTGAAGTTATTAAGTATTTCTGAGGTGAAGTAAGCTTTGTTGGTTATCATTAATTTGAGTATATATGAGTTTTTGAACAGGATTAATTTTACTGTTGCTTTAAAAGAATTAGATTTTTGTTTTTCACAGCATTCTTTGGTCTTATCAGTCTAGTATTTTGAATACAATAATGATGATTGGTGTTTAAGAGATACTATTGACTTCTAAGTGTTAGATAGCATCTTTTTCTTTAAGGTTAGTAAGTTCCATAATGTAAACAAAACAGTGTAAGAAACTTCTCTGTGTGGAAGAGTTTCAGTCCATATATTTCTAGTTAATCACTGTATATTAATCAGATCAGACAATAGTAGCAGAAGTAGCGAACGTAAACTTGTCTTACTACTATTGTCTGATCTGATTAATATACAGTGATTAACTAGAAATATATGGACTGAAAATCTTCCACACAGAGAAGTTTCTTACACTGTTTTGTTTTTGGACCCATTACACTTTAGTGGGTTGTTTTGAGACTTCGGGGATACCACGGAGATTACTTGTTTTAAGTTACATAATGTAATACATGTATTTAATTTTTTTTATTAGCTTTAAAGTCACTGAATATTGAAGTAGACAGTTCTCTGATTTGCCTTAGCATTATGATGTATCCTTTTGGAAGGTTGAGAACATTCCTTATGTCTTCTATAGACTTTTTCTTGTGTCTGTAAATATCCCAAACTTTGCATTTCTTAATGAGTGGATAGTTGTTCAGATTTAACATAGCTTTATTTAATCTGAGATTTAGGTTCAGATACAATAGCTGTAAGAGGATATTAGTACTTGTTAGATTTAAAGCTTCCAACAATTTCTGAAACCTAATTATTCTATGTTTTAAGAAGTGAAAATTGCTAAGGGCTTTGTGATTAATGTTACTGTTTTTGATATAATTATACCAAAGTTTAATCCATAGTGGATAGCATTCTTTACTCTTGGGATTATAATCAACTACTTGTATAATCCTGTTTGCACATATTATGTCATAATATTGATTGAAATCAGGTAATCCCAATCCACCCTTTTCTTTCAGATGCATTAACTTCTGGTAACTAATTCTGACAGACTTAGGATACCAGATAAATTTATCTAAAGCTGCATTCAATTTCTTAAAAAAAAAGTTTTCTGGACTATTAAGTTTGTTGCATTTAGCTGAAATAGTAGCCTTGGAAGAATATTCATTTTTTATAATTGCTGCTTTGAAAAGGAAAGGTAGCTTCATTTTTCCCCATGTCTGGATATCCTGATCAATGTCTGACCAAACCTTTAGTAAATTATTCTGCACAAATAGTTTTGGTCTATGTTCAAAGGTGATAACCTAAATATGTATTTTAACTTTATTCCTGAATCTGGAAAATAAGAGTCATTGTGGCTTATTGGATTGATAGGGAAAATTAGGGACTTCATAAGATTGATTTCTTAGTTTGAGACTTTTGAGAAGTTATTGATTGAGTCAAGAATTTTGTCTAAGTCTGTGTTAGGGACTGAGAAATATAGATTTAAATCATCAGCAAAGTCTGTTAGTACAATTTTGTTCTTAAAAATTTCTGGGATATGATGGCACATTTTTTGAGTTGTAAGTAAAAATAGAGGTTCTATATATAAGTTAAAAAGGTAGGGGATAATGGATATCCTTGCCTCATCCCTTTTAAATTATTTATTGGATTTGTCTTGTTTATGGGTAGAACTGTGTGAGTGTTCTTGTATAAAAGTTTTATTATATTTGTAAATTCTTATGGTGTATCAAAGTGCGGTAATATATAGAATAAAAACTTTAAGTATACTCTGTCTAAAGTTTTATAAGCATTTAAAGCATAGACATAGATAGGGTTTTAATATTATTTAGATAATACGATCATTGTACATAAAGTTAATGTGTTGTCACATGCCTGTCTGCCATTCATAAATCCTGATTCTCCAGGTGATATTATGTTAGGTAATACTTTTTTAAATCTGCTTGCAAGTATTGTAGCTACAATTTTCATATCTAGATTTATGGGAGAAATTAGTCTATAATTTCCAGAGTTTTTAAGATCAGACTTGCCTTTAGGTATAAAAATTGTCTTTGAGTTATTTAAATGTAAATCTGTAATGCCATATTCTCTTATGTAATTATAGATTTTTAATAAGAGTTTTGATATCTTTTGCTCAAAAGATTATAGAACTCTGCTGTGTAACCATCTGGTCCAGGAGCTTTACTTGTTTTCACACTATTTATTACTGAAAGGATTTCTTGTTGTGTGAAGGGAGCTTTACGTGAGTCCTATTGTGCTTGATTAGTCTTTGGGAATGATAGATTCCTTAAGAAGAGATCTCTCTCTAAACCAGTAGTTCTTAATTTTTGTGGGCCATACACATTTGTGTATAAAGCTTCGAAAGTTTTAATAATTTCTTGATTAGTATTATATACATTCCCATGGAATTCAATTTCTGTTATCAAAGGGGCCTTGTTTTTACATTAATTAACCTCGTCAATAATTTTGATGGAGTCTGTGCCCAGTCTGAATATTTTGCTAGGGTTTTCATTTCTGAGAAGAAGAATTGTTCTGCATGCATGATATATGTCTTTTTGTAAGTTATTGATTTGTTCTTCTACTAATGAGTTCAGTTTTTTTGGATTGATTATTCTATTTCATTTATTTTATCTTGAAATCTGGTCTCTTTTTCTTTGATTTTTTTTATAGTATGATGCTTTCTTTATTAAAATTCATGATTTTAGCTTTGCTTGCTGCCCATTGTATATCATAGGGAATATCAGTCAGTGTTAGGTCATACTCAAGTTCCTCTAATATATTATTAATTTCCTGTATTATATCTTTTTCTGTAACAAGTTCAGGTTTAGGGACCAGTTTATACCCCCTGTTTTTAGATTAAAATCACAAGGCCAACTTATTTTAATTGTAATCTTCGAGTGGTCTGAGAAAAACCTAGGTTCTGTACAGTACTTTATTTACATCTTAAAGAAAATCTGAGATATCAGAAATAAATAGCATCTGGACCATGATTTATAGCACTGAGAGTTATATGTGAATTTTGTTGCCAACAGATTTTTGTTCCAGTAGCAATACAGGTGAAGTAAGTTAAAGTCTGTTATAAGGTCATTTATCACTAAAGAGGTCTGGGTGTTATAAGTTTTGCTTCTACTCATTCTATCTGTTACGGGATCAATTATAGCTATCCATTCAACTCCAATAATATAGTAATAGTTTGGAAATCTAGTTAGAATGTTATAGATTTCCATGCTAAAGTCTTGTTTTGCACATGGACTACACATATTCAAGAAAAGAAGTGATTTCTGTAAACTAAAGCTTTTAACTGAAAAATAGCACAATCATCCATTTATATCTGAGTTATGATGTATAATCATATCTTTAAATGAATTTAAAATAGCCACTCCCTTACTATTTGTTTCACTACCTGACACTATTATTGTTTATATCCATTTTTTTCTCCTTCTCATGCCTCCATCCTTTAACATGAGTATCTTGCATAAATATAAAATTAGCTTCTGATTTAAATACTAAATGCATAAAAAGTTTCATTTTCTTGTATCCCTTTCACATTCCATGAGTCAATTATCCGTATCTCATTTTTCTTATTATTTTCCTCTTAATACTAATTTTAGATATATTATCCTTATATTCAAATGAGTAACATTTTTTAGTATGAGCAAATATGCCTCTATTCATGTAGCACTTAACTCCTCCAGCTCTACCTCTGTCCTACTCACAAAACTACCTGGTCCAGAAGAGAAAAACAGTTTACGACCAAGAGGTATGTGTCTTCTTTTGCAAGTTAGAGTTAGGCATTTCTTCATATTTCTAAATAATATTTTTTTCAAAACCTTGATACTACAAAAATGATAATTAGGTACACTAAGATAAGCATCTCCTACCTGATCACCTTTCCGGTCTTGCAGCTCCCAAGTTTGAAAATAGCACCCAAATTCTACATCTTTAATTTAAAGTTGTATTTAATGATGATTGATTTTATTTAAACGCTTAATCTCCATTTCATAATTGTTCATTTCTGCCTTATATATTGATTTAAGAGTTTACGAAGATTATTTCTTGAATGGGGTTCTTTCATAAGATTTAGTACTTCATGGCTCAGATATATGCAATGACACCTTCCTATTTATTTTCATTTAAGGTAGTAATACAGAAACTGTGCAAACTGTTGGTCACTGATTTGAAAAAAAAAATGAACAAAAAAAAAAAAAAACAAAGTTTAGGCCAGAAAATAATTTTCTAAAACTCAGTCCTTCACTATTTCAAAAGACATTATTAACTGACCATTTGAGTATTCGAGACACTAGGAAAGACTGGCCAAAGCACCCTGGGATTAATTGTGACAAAATAGTATTATTGCATCAAAAGGCATTTCATACTAATATAAAGATATTTGTAGATCTTTAACACTATTTAAATAGCATCAAAATACACACTTCCCAACACAGGAATAGAAAATAATATGCCTTATCAAGAGAACTGTGATGCCTTAAACATTTGATAAATAGCAAATAAATGTTTATATTGTCAATAGCATTCAAAAGCCAATAGTGCCTGCTTTACAGTCTGCTAGTTACTTATTGTAGGAGTTGTAATGCCCCATCACTGGGCCAGTAATCAAGGAGACTCAATCCTCACCACTGGCAACAGTGGGGACATACTAAGAGGATGACAAGTACACACACAGTATTTCCAGACACAGCTATCTGCATTAAGTGCAATTTCCCTTTAGAGCAGACAGGGACCACAGTCAGTCAGGGGCTGGATTCTCCATCCTTTTTCCAGATCCCCAATAAGACTCACAACTGGCACTGATATAGAGGTGAGATCTCAGCTGAGTGACTTAACCAAGACCTCCAGCACTTACTCTTTCTAACCAGTGCTTCATGTCTCCCCCCAAGTAGCTGACACACACACACTCTTTGAGGTTTGATTTACACACACACACACACACACACACACACACACACACACACACACACACACACACACACACACACACACACACACACACACACACACACACACTTGCCAAGACTGAGATTAGAACCCCAACCTATCTAGTTATTGCTACTGCAGCATTATACATGTATCGCACATGCAACAAAGGTTACAGGGTGAAGACTGTCCCAAGGTAATTCTAAGATGAATATCACCAGGCCTTCTAACATATGGCAATGGGAGATGTACTGGATGAGAATGGACTCAAAATACTTTAACCTACAGTTATACAAACAAACACAAATACACTCATACATACATTTGCCAGGACTGAGATTAGCAGCCCTGCCTATCTTGTTAGTCAGTCCATACTGTTACATAGTTCCTGCACGGGGCTTATTGGGCTGAAGAGTGTCAACAGATAACTCTACGGTTGATGAAGAAGTGGACCTTGTAAAGTGGACCTTGGGACATGTACTGGAAGTACCATGGCCTAAAAATGTAAATCCCACCCCCCATGGATATAGTTCTTACTCAAACACATACACAGGATACAGTTCTCACACATACACACACACACACACACACACACACACACACACACACACACACACACACACACACACACACACACACACACACACACACACACACTCACACACACACACTCACACACACACACACACACACACACACACACACACACACACACACACACACACATTTGCAGGACTGAGATTAGAACCCACACCTATCTAGTTATTGCTACTATAGTTATGCATTTATTGCATGTGTCACAGAGCTTAAAGGGTAAAGAGTGTCCCATGGTTATTCTGAGGTGAACATCACCAGCCCTTGTAAAGTATGGCAATGGGTAGTGTACTGGGAGAGTGAGGCCTCAAAATGCTGTATCCTACAAATATGCACACTTGCACACATACACACATACACATGCACACACACGCCCCCCCCCCACACACACACATATATTTCCCAGGACTCAAACTAGAACCCCTACCTACCTAGTTATTGGTACTATATTGCTATGCAGGTACTGCACACAACACGGGGCTTGTAGGGTGAAGAGTTTCCCAAGATACCTCTAAAGTGAATAACATCACCAGCCCTTGTAATGTATGGCAATGGGAGGTGTATTGCGTGAGAAGGGCCTCAAAATACTTTCACCTACATGTTTACACACTCACAAACACTTTTATATACACACTAATGCACACACACACACACACACACATATGTCAGTACTGAGATCCATAGGTTCATAGGTTCATAGGTGTGTACTAAGTGAATGGCCATGGAGCCTTTACAAGCCTAGCCCATTACCCTGGCATCATGCCACCTGACATTACTCCACAGTGTGTCTATTGAGTATAGGCACTGGAATCATCCCCAGGGTGAGATTTCTATTCCCCATCCACTCATCTAGATTTCTCTTGCAGAGGGCCAATGAGGTGCTCTGCTTGACATATATGTGAAGTCAATTCCATAGCATGGCCAGTCTCTGGGTTATTAACCTGTCCCTCCAGCATGTTCTGTTGATTGTGGAAATGGGGTTGAGTCTCTGGGGCATGTGGTGTGGATGGATTGGGTTTCTTTAGATCTAGCATGCCTAACAGAGCTGGGTCAGACATGGCTTTGTAAGTCAAGCAGAGATCCCCTCTAAGTAGCCAATATGAGACAGAGAATACTTGGTGTTACTGGAGTCTGTTCATGTAGGACAAGTGTTTAAGGCCTATGATCCTCTTTGTGAGATACTTTTGCAGCCTCTCCAGTTGTAAGTGTCTAGTGAGGTACATGCCAAATGGGCCATTGTAATTGATGATTGGCCTAATGAGGGAAGAATAGAGGGAGACAATGCCCTCTTTCTTCCTGGATGCAACACCCTTAGTAATGAGATGTGCCACATAGAAGGACTTTCTGACCACAGTGGCACTGTTGTGGTCAAGAGAGAGAGGTCACTGTCAGCCTGTGTTCCTAGTTCTCTTATAATGACTTCTGTATTCAGTGAACTACCACTGATGTGATGATTCGTGGGAACCAAGTTTCTCCCAAAGGGGGTAGCGACACATTTTCTGGCATTGAGCTTAAGTCCTGGGTACTGACAACAGTCATAGGTCTCACTGAGGCCTTT
>NC_056725.1:751489557-751504557 GCF_019279795.1 Protopterus annectens | reverse complement strand
TATATACATATATATATATATATATATATATATATATATAGTATGCTGTGGTTTCAGACATGGGCTTTATTTCTCTAAGTGTAGGAGCATGCCCAGTATGACCTTCTATAGTAAGTGTGGGAATCCATTCCAGGAACAGTTGTATCTCCAGGTGGGGGTATTGTGTGCTACAGCCATACTTTGCATCACGTTTGTGCAAGATATCTGGAGATAGGCTGCCAATATGGGGAAACAATGGCCAAAACATAGGGGGATACTGTAATTATTGCTCTTATTAATGTATGATTTGCTTGAGTTACAGGGTTTGTTTTAGCAGATATTTTCTGACTTATGTAATGGTTGACACTGTAATGTATTGTGTCATTACCTACTGACAGATATCATTGGATCATCACCGTTATTTACCAGAGAAATACAAGATGGATTATACACAGACCAATATTATCTTGCACAATCCGGCCATATGGGAGGTGTGGATACAGTCAATTGACTGATGAAGCTTTTTTGGCCTTCTTAGCTTGATTTTGCATTGCCGCAATTCTTTACAGCTGTTTTGCAAGCTTTATTATTTAATTTAACTGTTCTCTGCTTATTTTGTGTACTGCACTTTTAAACATCATTTTTTACAACTGTATTTGCTGATACAGGATTCACACTCAAGTGCACTAGCCTTTTAGAGTCTTATAAGTGTATTTCTATATTGCATTTCTGTTTTTATAACTAAAAACAAACAAAAAAAGAATATTCCCACAAACTGGAATAGTCTGGATCTCAGATTTGCTGATTTCAGGACTGTATTTTGTGTTCTGAGTTGTCCAGACCTTGCTGAGATAGAAGTAAGTCTTTCTGCTTATCAGTGAGAATGGTAAGCTCTGAGCAGCCTATCTATCACTAGAGGAGTGGTTTCCAGCTCAGGAATTGTATCTTATTGGCTGTTTTGGGCTGCTTCTATCCCTTTCAACTTTCTGACTTAAAAACCCGTGTTTCCGCGGGTTATGGTTTGTTTTACCTCAGCGGATCCTGTTTGGGCGTACTGCAGATTACTACAGCAGCAGAAAGAAGAGCGAGACTTTGCTTGATTATAAGTATCTGTTTTGGCCTTCTTAGCTTGATTTTTGCATTGCCCCACTTCTTTACAGCTGTTTTACAAGCTTTAGTATTTAATATAACTGTTCTCTGCTTATTTTGTGTACTGCACTTTTAAACATCATTTTTTACAACTTCATTTGCTGATACAAGTGTCACACTCAAGTGTGCTAGCCTTTTAGAGTCTTATAAGTGTATTTTTATACTGCATATCTGTTTTTATAACTAAAAACAAACAACAAAAAAAATCCTATCCACTTGCTCATTTCCCACTATTTCTCAAACTAGAATAGTCTGGATCTCAGATTTGCTGATTTCAGGATTGTATTTGATGTTCTGAGTTGTCCAGACCTTGCAGAGATAGAAGGAAGTCTTTCTACTTATCAGTGAGAGCAGTAAGCTTTGAGCAGCCTATCACTAGAGGAGTGGTTTCCAGCTCAGGAATTGTTTTTTATTGGCAATTTTGGGCTGCCTCTATCCCTTTCAACTTTCTGACTTAAAAACCTGTTTGTACAGGTTTGTGTGCCACACAGCACCGCTAAGCTAGGGTAAACTATTACCTGTGCCTTAAAGTCTGTTCTTCAAATTTTCCCTTAGATTTTGCTGGCTTTCACATCTGAGCACTCAAATCCCACCACTTGCTCAGAACCTCTTGTGGCTATCATTGTAGTTGTGCTATCGGCTAATAGCACTAACAAAAACAGCTTCAGTACTTATAAAGAAGCATAACAGCTACAGTACTTGCATAACAGCTACAGTACTACAGTACTTGCATAACAGCTACAGTACTTAAATGCTAAGCACCTATCCAGGCATGTCTAAAGGACATTTCCCTACACTTTCTCTTATTAACCTGATGAAACTGGGCATACTGAGGCAATGTAGCAACTGCCTCATGTACACAGACAATCCTCTCCTTCTACCTACTAATACATCCACTTGTAAGAGATGCACGTACATAACCAAAATGGAAGCCATGCTCTCTCAAACCAATACTGAGCTAGCCAGTCAAGAGGAGAAGGTTAACACACTTCACATCTCATAGAACACATAGCTCACCGGATCACGCACCACCATACCTCTCGCATAGCAACACAAAACACACGCCCACTTTCTCGGAGGTTCTCAAAAAGAATCTGCCGAAACAGCAAAGACTTCTGAGGCAAAAACGCAACCGACCATCTCACCCAAACACAACCCCTAAGACACATAGCCCACATAAACAGTGTGCCACTCAACCTAAGCCCCTATGGCAAAACAGTCTACCCAATGCACTAGTCACTGGTGACTCTATAGTAAGGCACACTGATGTCCCACTCACTAGGTTAAATAAGGAGAAAGTTATGGTCAGCTGCCTGTCGGGCACCAGGATTCATCACATACACTTGCGTCACTCCACAGCAAGTACAAGTATGACTCGGTCATTGTCCATGTTGGTGTGAAGGACCTAAGACGTACCTCTCTGGACTACATGAAAAGATCTGGAGGAGCTCTTGGATATTTATCCCAGGCAGGTATGACCCTAGGCCTGAGTAGCATACTACTGTCACCTAGAATGATACCACAGTACAAGCAGAAATTGATTGACTTCAACAATTGGCTAAATTTCTGGTGTCATTCAAAGGGAATCCAGTATCTGTCTGTCTTGGATGACATGATCGACAGACCTTGATGTTTTGCCAGAGATGGCCATCATCTGTCACCTCTGGGATTCCGGATACTGGCAAAGCTTTTTGCCACCCCTATAGTGCCTTTTTTAGGCAATGCCCTGAAGACAAAATTACCACCATAACAACTGCAAACAAACACAACCTGAGGGTATTGCTTGAGTTACTCCTAAAACTGGAGAACATCAACCTCCGTGTAGTAACAGAGACCTGGTTCAAGACTCCAGAGAGCAGCCCAGCCCTACCAGGCTACACAGCATATCACACCTTTTGACCCCCAAGCCTGGACCAAAGCCCCAAAGGAGGTGTGGACTGAAGCCTCAAAGGGGGCAGCATATCCATCTTCATAAAGGGGTCGTACACCTCCAGACTCGTTACGCATCAGAGATACTACAGGTACAACTAACACTGGATAAAATGACAATCCAGGTTATAGCCTGCTACAGATCCTCCACAATGTGCCAAGACTCCCACTCTGCATTCCTGAACTCTCTGGAAAGCATTAAGGTCCAACTCAATACCCTTATACTGGGAGACTTTAACTACCCCACCATTAGCTGGGAAAATTACTCCTGCTCCAACTCATTTGCTCAACAATTTCTGGAATTCATTAACTCCAACTCCCTGGACCAATTCATTCTCACCTCCACCAGAGGTAGAGACATTCTCGATCTGGTCATCACAAACATGGGGGACCGCTGCTCTACACCATTGACCACCTCCTCCCTTGTCAGATCTGACCATAAGTTAATCACAGTCGATATCCAAATCCCACCCTTACTCCCATGAAGGAAACCACAGTAAAAAACTTCTCCAAAGCCAATTTTGTGCTTCTAAAGACAGAAGTGGCAAACTTCACATCACCCATACAAACAGGGAATGGATATATGGCCGTTGAATCATACACCAAGGCGCTGTATGAGCATTTATATAAGTACATGATCAGACCATACCTAACAGAACCAAGATAATGTCCTCCAAAAAATGAAGCCAATCTGGTGGTCCCCAGCCATTAACAAACTCTACAACAGAAGAAAAAAACTATTGCAGAAAAGGGCAAAGACTCGAGACTGGAAAAATTCCCTTGTAAGTGTCAGAAAAAAACTGAGATCCCTCATCAAAGCCTCCAAAGCTAGTTATGAAAACAAAATTGCAACAGATGCTAAACATAGCCACAAGGCATTCTTTAATTACATCAAGAACCTGCATAACAATATGCAGGGGTGCTCTAAGCTACTGCACAATGGTACCATTATACTCAACCAACAGATATTGCCAACATTTTGGCAGACAGGTTTAGTGCAAACTTTACCTCCCCTCACCCTCAAAAGGGCCCACCCCAGTACCCGAGGAATTCCAAATCCCTTATATCATGGCTGCTCAGGTAGAATCCGCACTATCCAAAGCCAAAAATACAGCTTCCATGGTATCAGATAATATACCTGGCTGCATGCTACACAAATTATATAGGGAACTGGCAACTCACCTAAGTGCCTTGTTCAACCACAGCCTCACATCAGGCTTTGTTCCCACCTAATAGGTCACCACTACAGTCATTCCTCTCCACAAAGAGGGAGCGACTACTGACCCAGGAAACTACTGCCCCATCAGCCTGATGAGCCTGATCTGTAAGGCCATGGAGCACATCATTATGGACATCATAAATAGGGATATTAGGAATCTTCAAACCCTGGATCCCTTACAGTTTGGGTTTGTGAAGGACAGATCATGTCTGCTCAACCTGATAGACTTCTTCAAATCTGTCATCAAAGCAGTCAATAAAGGCAAGACAGTCCGTACAGCCTACCTCGATCTGGCCAAGGCCTTTGCCACTATCCCCCACTCAAGAATCATTGACATACTCACCAACCTAGGCATCAACCCCTACATCATAAGATGGGTTGCCAACTGGCTCACAGACAGAACCCACACGGTGAAAGTAGCAGACTCCAAATCCGACTACCAGAAAGTCAGAAGTGGTGTCCCACAAGGATCGGTCCTGGGTCCTCTCCTGTTTTGTGTATACTTCTCTGAGTTTGGGCCAACACCAAAGGGCTCTGGTTGACCAAGTTCGCTGATGACTGCAAACTGGGAGCCATTATTGACTCTCAAGCTGATGTCAATATCCTACAAAAAGGCCTCACAGACACCAACGACTGGTGCCAGAACCATGATCTTAAGCACAATGCAAAAAAGTGCATCGTCATCCCCTTCGGGAAAAACTTGGTGCCCACGAACTACTACATCAATGGCAGCCCTCTTAACTCCCAAGGTGTGATAAGAGATCTAGAGACAAAAGTGAATAGCAACCTCTCCTTTGACAACCATGTGGCCACTGTAGTTAAAAAGTCATTCTATGTGGCAAACCTCATTACAAAGGGTTTCTCTTCCAGGAAGAAAGAAGTCATAATCTCTCTCTACTCATCCCTCATTAGACCCATTATAGAGTACACTAAACACCTGCAACAACTGGAGAGGCCACAGAAATTCCTCACAAAGAGGATCCTAGTACTCAAATACATGCCCTATACAGACAGACTAAAAAAACTACAGCTATACTCCATCTCATATCGCTTACTTAGAGGCAATCTCTGCTTGGCATACAAAGCCATGTCAGACCCAGTGTTACTAGACATGCTTCACCGGAAAAAGACTCAATCCCTCCACACCACATGGTCCAAGGACCTCAACCTCATCACCACAATAAACAGAACCTACTGGAAGGACAGGTGCTTAACCCAGAGACTACCCATACTCTGGAATAAACACCCCATTCATGTCAAGCACTGCACCTCACTGGCCCTCTTCAAGAAAAATCTTGACAAGTGGATGGGTAACAGGAAATTCACCCCGTGGATCATTTCAAAACCCTTGCTCAATAGGGGTACAAGGAACTAACATCCAGCAATAGGAGAACTAGATATTTTCTTAGAATAGGCTTGTGTTGGCTCCAGGGCTATTAGCCTAGTACTCACCTATGAACTTATGAACTTATAAAAGGTCCAGCACCTTGGTGATATACTGGTTGGGGATCTCCTGGTTCTGCGGTATTCTTCTTACCTGAAAGGTCATATCCTGGTGTAGCCATAGCTCTCAATGGTACAGATTCTCACAGATTATCCAGATTCATGCCTCATATATCTGGTCATTTTCCCTTAACATTGTGGTTTTGTAGCAAGTTTGTTGCAAATCACTCAGGGCTCCAGTCAGGGAATAATGATTGAACATTAGGGTTTCAGACTTCCCACCTGTCATGACATCCTTGCTACTACACAGCCCCTCTGTTATTCTATCACCTTTCTAACATTATGAGAGCATTGTTTCAAAAGTGTCCCTATAGTTGGGCCTTTATCCCACCATTATGTATGGCTTTGTCCAGACTTCTTGCTCTACATGGTTGCAAGGTATGCTAGTAGCATTTGGTGGCATGGCCTTTCATTTGCATTTTGTTGACTGTGTTATGCTGGTAGTATGGACACCATGACATTCCCTATAATGGCACTATGGCTGAGGCATGGGCCTTTGCCAGAGGCCTGAAAGCCATGTGAGACTGATGCAGGCCATCTGTTGCAAGGCAGTGCATTCTGTCACTCATATGTTCCCAGGCTGCCAGGCAGTGGATTCCCCTGGGGTGACAATGGTAAGTAAGTGTTCATATTGATCCATCACTCTGGGTGACAGCAGGATGCTGCTTACGGCTAGGGACATACCTGCATGGGACACATATTCAGCACACTGCATCATGTCTGTCTTTCTATAGTCCATGAGGTACTTCTGACATCATTCACACTGCTATGGACCAGGCTAGTGTGATACCTGTATGTGTTGTGGAGTGACTTGAGTGCATGTGTGATATGGCAGATTATAGCACCTGCCAAACAAGCAATCGTGACTTTCTCCTTATCCTACCTGGTGTATGGCACATCTGTGTGTCTCACAGTAGAGTCTTCTATGAGTAATATGTTGTGTGTATGGTAAGGCCTTAGTGTTTGCAGGACCCTGGAATGTGGAGTATGTGTGGTCTGTGGTGTGTAGGTTTGGGAAGTTCTCATGTGTTTTTGCCTCTGAGGTGTCCTTTACTTGGGGTTTGATTTGTTGTGGACCTCCATTTATGTGAGTGTGTTTTATGTATTTGTAGGTGATGCTTACTGACTCCATACACTGCAGGGCACCTATGTTACTGCAAAACGTGCTCTGGTGTGCACATTTTCCATTTGTCTGGCCAGTGGTTCCCCTCCCCCTTCAGTGTGTCTGTTTATCCTTCTGTAATCTGGTCACAGGCATTGCCCACTGTGGCTGCTGTTATGTATTTGTAATTCTGGTGTGAGCATGGTAAATGCCGTAACACCACACACAAGGTTATGGACTACAGACCTCTGAGGATACCTATTTGGCAGGTTGTCCATCATTGCACCACTACATCTGCTGGGGTCCTCAGACAGTTTGTGTTACTATGTTATTATGCGGCTACATGTTGGCCTAGCTGTCAAACTGTCACTGACTCTGACATCTAGACAGGCCCAAATATGAGAGTCAGACGAAGGCCCACACATGGGGACAGGGTGTTGATACTGTTCTGCCATATACAGATAGATGGGGGATCAGTTTGTTACTTGCTTTCTTTCTGTTATGGGTGTGACATCTGCTTTGCTACTGTCTGCCATTGATATTTTGACATGATCTTTTCTTGTTTTGCAAATACTTTGCAGGCGAATGCAATGTTAGGACAAGTAGAACAGATATACAAGGCATACTTGTGCTCCTTCTGTGACAAACTGCCATTCCAGGGGAATGGCTGTTGGCCAGTGACATGTTGTCAGTGCTGACACAATAAGGTGGCACCTTTTTATGACCTGCCAGTACACTGACCTTCAGGTATATGCTTTGCTGCTAGGCACCATACCTCTCTACGTATGAGAGCCAGACATCTGGCAAAGCCATACCTAAGTGGGTGACAAAGGCCTAAGTATAGGGACCATTTTAACTATTGGTCTTACAAACCTAGAAGGGTGATGCAATAATAGATTTTGCATTAGCATGCATTTTCTATAGGGTATGAAGTCTGAGACACTACAATTCGTCATTATTTTCTGACTTTAGACTTTCGTGGTTTGTCAATGATTTGCCACACAACCACTATTTCATGATAAAGACACCAAAATACGATGCAAACCTCTGTACATTCTGAAAAAGGTTTGTACAGTTGGGAGTTATGGTAGGCACTGTGTAGGTTACTCCGACCTATGTACTGTTCATATGTGTGGCCCCCTGACCATGACCTGTCTCGCTTACCAGCAGTAATGGATATTGACATCTGGACAGTGTGTACAACTCCCACCATAGGTGTAGCAGACATGCAAAATAGTTGGCACTGCAATTCTTGGAACATGGCCCTGTCTACCACAGTACTGTACCTAGGCCACTAACACACAACAGCCGGGAATAAGTGCTGGCCACATCCTGACAGTATTTCCCACACATATGCATAGCGCATTGACCCCTGCATATTGTGGACATGCAACAAGTTATCCATGTTGATTGGGACAGCCCTGGCAATGTGTGCTCTGCTGCTATTACCCTACATACTTGCATGTTACTGTATTTCTATGGGAATATGGGTGTGGGGGGCACACCTGTCAACGGTACACATTTGCACATACTATGCTGATATTGTCTTTACATTTTGGTTCCATTTAGCATAGTATTGTGCCCTGTCTTGGAGAATAGAGGCATATCACTAGAGACCACAGGTTAGATTGTAATGGCATACAATTGAGTTTCAGACTTCTTACCCTTCAGAGCCTTACTGCAACTGCAAGGCCTGCTGTGATATCACTGTGTAAGTCTGTAGGGGGCATTCCATCATTGTCACCATTTGTGAGCCTTTGCCAGACATTGCTTTATGGTTTTCTATGGCTGACTTGCTGGGTGAGTCTGAGGAGTGAGTATGGATTGCCACATTGACATCCATGCATGTGACCTATGACCCCCCCCCCTTAGTTGCACCCCCCCCGCATATACTGCAGTGGGATTTGTCACCTTAGATAATACTGCATAGTGTGAGGAAGCCAGTATTGGGCAGACATTTCCTTGTGTCCCACATAGCTGTCAGTTGTCTGCTGTTACCCCAGTAGGCCACCCCATTCCCTTGCATGCATGCAGCGATACTGTAAATATGCTAACAGAACATACTACTCCATTCATTTATTGTTTAGAAGACTGACTTACCTTTTGCCTGTGGCAGTTGTGGGGACAGTGGGTGAGGGTTGACTCTGTCGGATGCATGCAGTACAAACACTGCCTATCCATGGTAAGCTACAGGTAGTGTGATATGTGTGGCATCCATTTTACTCTGTGTGTATGAGTCAGAGAGAATTGCCAGTCCCTGGGTCCCTGCAGTGTCAGTGTGTGTGCTATGTGTTGGCTCTTTACCAAGGCCTGGGCATACTGGGCACGCCTCCATCTGCCTACAGGAGAAGGCTCAGGGCTTCCCTCCTCTGAGTTCCTCTGTGCCTGTGGGGCCTTGGCAATGGTGGGAGACTGTGTGGCCCTTCCCTATGCTGTTTCTGCTGCAGCTGTTTCCGTAAGATCATATTGTGTAGCATGATACATACTATGAACATGTGTGCATATGTGGCTGGAGAGTACTGCAGGGCTCCACCAGATATGTCAAGGCAGTGGAACTGTGACTTGAGCATCCCAAACACACACTCTATAATGATCCTGGTTTGTGCATGTGCCTCATTATGGAGTTCTTGAGTGGGTGTGTGTGCATTTCTGATGGGTGTCATCATCCACGGCTCCAGTTCATAGCCTGCATCTCCCATCAGATGGCCATATGGGATGCCCACCCCGGCAAATCCCTGGTACAGCTGTGAGGAATGCCAGATGTGACAGTCGTGATAGCTTCCAGAGCTGTCAGCACACACATTCATAATAATGCCCTGGGCATTACACATGACCTGGCAGTTGATGGAATGAAAGCCCTTGCAATTTACATAGACCCTATCCTGGTCACCAGTGGTGCTTTGATGTGGATGTGCATGCAGTCTATGGCACCCAGTACCTCTGAGTAGTCTAAGGTGGAAGAGACACATATTGTTGGTCCTCTCCTCATGGGTGCTGGGGAAGTAAATGTGCTCACCGGCATGTGGCAGCATGGCATCCAGGAACTGGTGGAGTATCCTGGATGCAGATGCCTGTGAAACTCCTGTGATATCCCCAGCAGGTCTTTAGAAAGTACCTGTAGCTAGTATTCTTAAGACTACACATACCTTGATATCCACTGGGATGGGTTCCCCTCTGTTGGTTCTGGGTCTGAGGTGAGGTCTGCACAGCTCAATGAGTTGCTAAAGTATGTCCCTGTCCACCCTGTAGCACTCTACTACCTCCAGATCATGTAGCCCCTGGTAGGTTACCCTGGGTATGAACACTCTCCTGCTCCCCCTGAGTTTGCAGCAGATGTCAGCATTATCCTCATCACCATCCTCATCCTTTAGCACATACTGATGTATTAAAGCAACAGCAACCCCTAACAATTTGTTAGTTTTGTCAGTTAAAATTCCCTCGAGTGTGTACACCTATGGTGCAGAGTTTGTAGGAAAAAACAGACTAAAAGATGTTTGCATAGCTTATACTGCTGTGCTGCAGATGCTACCTGCATGATTGACTGACTGATACATTCCACCTGCCAGCTATATTATTTGTACTTGAGTGCCTGTATTCTGCTATTTCCCTTTTTCCCTCCTTCCCATTTCCACCCCTTTTAAGCCCCAAGGCGCGCCACTCAAACCCGCTGCCCAAATGTAAACAGTTCTATTTCCAAGTTTTTTTTGTTTGTTTTTGTTTAAGACCTGGTGTACACCACACAAACCCATTTAGCTAAGGTAAACAGTTTTGAGAAGAAATGGCCCTCCCATGGACATGAGCATGCTCTTCATTTCATGGAATAAGACCCATAGCTTCAGACACACCTCCTAGCTTAGCTAAGCTGAAATGAGAGTCTTGGGGCTCCAATGTGCTTACACCAAGCATGGCACACCCCATTTTCATGTCAGCTGCTTCTCCTGCTTACACCACTGCCTTATAGCCCCTAAACAGTTAGGTGCAGCCAGAGAATGGTCTCCCATTTAGTGATTCAGTAAAATCTGCTCATTTGCATACCCCACTGCCTTAGTGCCTAGTTACCCCCCTATACCATAGCCTTCCTCCTTGGCAACCAGTAATACCTGCTTTTGTTTGGATTCTGCATGCCATAGACTATAATGGCAAAATGCAGATTTCACATAAAATTGACTTTTTACATTTTTTTTAATATTCAGCACAATCCTGTTTGTGTGCCGCTGCCCTATGCTTAAACGTCCAAAATCAGCCAAAAAAATAAACTTTGAATTTTATAATTTTGAAACACTTTTCAATACCAATAGTCATATTTTGGCCATTGGCATGCTAAGGGTTCTAATACATGCTTTACTTTGAGCTGTCATGCCTCCATTTTGATTTTTGCAAAAATGTACTCGGTTACTAGCCAAATACATTTCTGCACCTCACACTATTCCGGCATGGATGCCTGTCTCTTTACTGAATCACTAATTCACCTCATTTGCATGACTTTCACCAGCAAATGAGATAATTAGCATTATTCAGTTGTGTCCATGTGGGAATAGTGCTGTCAGGCTCGTACATGTCCTCAGACTTGTTTACTGGATCGCTCAGTGGCTATATTCCATGCAGGAGTGGCTGCACTATTCTTACACTCCATGTAAGCTTTATTGAATCCTGGGGAAAGTCATAAAATACCAGAATCTGCAGCAGAAATAAGAACCATGTGAAAGAAAGATACCCAGGCAGTTGCAATAGTAGTAGGAACAATGGGTCTTATAAACAATAATTTACAATCGTATTTAGATATGTTACCAATCCATGTAACCCCACACAGACTGCAGAAGGAGTCATTACTGGGCACATTGTGGGTGCTGCAAGAGCACTACTGGCTGACATCAAAGATTGGAACAATTCTAATTTCAAGAACTTTAATCATACTTCGACTTAGGAATGGGGTCCATTCCCATCATGGTACTAGAAACCCAATTAAAAAAAAGCTACTGATGACCTTTAGGAATTCAGTCAATGTTTCCTTTAGTATTTTCTTCATGACTTTACCTAATGCAAGTAAATGCAGTGAAGTAAGGCTAACAGGTCTGTAGTTAAATGAATCAATTTTTGTTCCCATCTGATGAAGTGGAACCACTGAAGCCACTTTATGGTCCTCTGGCATCTCTGCATTTTTGTGGAACTGGTTAAAGAAAGGTTGACATCATCCTGATAGATTATTTAGTATTGTTTAGTGATATGCTGTCTGTCTCAGTCTTTTGTATTGTATCCTGTCCCACCCCACCCTCCATATTATCTTCCTGTCTATCCTATGGCCTAGTAAAACTTCAGCCTGTTCCTTTCTTATCTTCCCATTCTAGTACTTCTCCTTGTTTTGCTTTTGTGACTATATAATCGCTGTTTAACATCCTCACTATATTTTAATCCTATGCATGATTAGTGTATAGGGCTGTCAAACCTGTTTTGCTTTCTTTGGTGTACTTGAATAAATCTTTCTTCTTTTTTTTGATCTCCATGGGAATTTTTTTCTGTAAGTTTGACTTGACCTCTCTTAATACGCAGCATGCTTTCATTCCAGTACAACTCCCCTTCTTCTTCTCCTCCTTCTACAGTACACATTTTCCTTTATACTCACTGACTTTGCATTTCTTTGATAAATTATGTTGATCTTCTGTTTTGACCATGTTATTCATACTCTTCATTCTGACCCTGAATGCCATTGTTATGGGAATACTGATTTTAGCCTTATAATACAGATGGCTATTCCATCTACTGGCTCCCAGTTTTCCATATCGTCAGACAGTCTTCCTTAATAAAGTCAGCTCACCTATATTCCCAGGCCACAATTTTACTCCTCTCTGGCATTCTCTTCTCTACATGTTGAATCACATTGTGGCATGGTCACTACTGCCTAGGCTGGTCTTATCTCCACTTCTCATACTTCCTCTTTTAAAGAGTACAACATTTAAGATCTTTCCATAACTAAACCCTTACTTATGTTGGCAGCCTGAATCTAGCTTGGATCAGTGAATGAAAATGGCGCATCTTCCTTTGCAGGCTGAGATGGTAAGAAAACCCAGTCTACTCAAGGGAAGTTTGAGATCCCACATAAGCATGACCTTCCCTCCTACTTCACTGCTATGCATTTTTTTGATCTTGTTTTCAACAGCCCCCTAACAGGTGAAGGCAGTGGTGCACAGTGAAGAGGAACACCTGGACAGGGTAGGTCGGTTTACTCTCCACTTTTTGGGGGGTGAGCACAGTACGGGGAGGACACAATCCTGTTCATGAATCTACAATACATGAGTGCTGTTGCCTACAGAAATACATCAGGACCAGATACCTCCAGCACACAGAAACCCCATATGTTGTATCAGTGCATGCACATGGACTACACCAGGTAGTGATGCACGTACTCCTACATATATTTTCCTTTTCCTTCCATATCAGGATTCCCAACTGTGGCAAAGAAAACACAAGTTGTTTGACAGAGAATGAGAGTTTACTGCAAGTCCTCTATCTCCTTGGTCAGTGGATGATCAGACATAATAAATCTGACTGTTCCTTTCACAACCATACCTGGTGGAATAATGTGAATGACATTGTTGCTGTCAGAAGTGATGGCAGGAGTTGCAAAGCAAGTATGGTGCTAGGTCACAGACATGATTGATGGTGCCTATGCTTGTACAGCAGCTGAGAACAATAGAAGGTGGCCAGTTTACCAAACCACTTTTATCAGAGAGGGAGAAGTTCCTCATTTCTCTGCATGGTGGCTCTGACACATCTTGACACCATGGTTGAGTCCTGGATATAGGATCTGAGCTGGAGCAGCCATCAGGAATATTCATGGGTATGCCTCAGCTGAGAATATCTTGACAGGGTCAAGTTCCTGCATGCACTGGGCAAATGTGTGGTGTAATACAGATTAAATGCATTATCAAATCTTTTCTCTAGAACATCTGGGAATCAGAATCTAAGACCATCAGCAGAGGTATGCTGTCTAGTATTCTGAGCTACCACTGCATAACATAGTATTCATTCATTTCACGTGGACTCGGGTAATGATGATGTGCATTATTTATTTTAGGTACTTCCTTAATGTCTTGACAGGTGACATTTTATCAGGTTCCTTTACCATGGCTATAACGCTGCTTAATAGTGGGGATTAATCAGGCTCAGAGAATAATGACAACCAAAGTGCTTCATGGCCAGGAGTGAAATTGTCAGTGTTGGAAATGAGCAATGTGACATCCAGGTGTCCACCCCAGTCAGCAGGCATAGCCTCTGTGCCTGTCAAAACCCACCCCAAATACAAAGAAGTATACTCAAGGGCAGGAAGTTGTACACAGATCTACCAAAGAAAGATATCTCTTCCTGCAATGCTTTCCCCCGTGGCTGCTGCAAGCTCCATCAAGCCCACAGAAGACAGGGGTGGATATGTAATGGTGTCCATGCATGTCCTGGGTACTGTCCTTCATCCAAGCTAGCAGTCTTAGTTTCTGCCACCTGGAATATGTACAGGGCCATCATGCATGGACAGGCTAACAACACCACAGTTCTTGTGGATATGGTAATTGTTTTACCAGGTGAGCATGATGACCTCCAGGAGTGCATATCCCTCATGTATGACATTATGAACATGAGGCATAGGGAGTTTGCACAAACTGTCCCTATGCCCACAAGTATCCTTGCAGATGCACTTCTTGTGGTTGGTCTATACCCATCTACAGTGCTGAAGGCCACCATGGAGAGACCACAATCAGGTAAATATATATATATATATATATATATGGGTTCATATGAATCCATCGAAATGCCATTACATTGACACTGAATCCAGTGACACGAAAACAGCGAAATGTTAGTTCACCGAAAGTTGAAATCATCGACATTCATGTCAGCGACAAAGGACCTGGATAATTGTAGTATAAACAATTGCACCGAACACTGCAGAAATGGTTAGCAGAACATATGACTATCAATAAGTAGTGGACAACATAAATACTTGTGTGACATGAACTCCCCATGCTTAGCACCAAAGAAAATGGCGAACATATACCAGTCACGTAGAAAATTAGTTTTCCGTCAGCAGCGATTCCAGACTCTAATTTCTAGTATGGGCAGTTACTCTGAC
>NC_056725.1:751367057-751482057 GCF_019279795.1 Protopterus annectens | reverse complement strand
AGCGCCCCTGCTACAGCGGTGCCCTAGGTGGCCTTCTAGTTGTCCTATGCCTAAGGCCGGCTATGGGTGATAAACTTATAACTTTCAATAGCTGCGAGAGTAAATGACTTAAAGAAGGATAGATAAACTGTTAAGACAAGTAAATAGCAGCCATTCTGTGGCTTTCACTTCAACCACCAGCAGTGCTCTAACTTTGTTATGAAAAAAGTTTTTAAACTTACTGCCATAACACTTAAAACTTATTTTTTTCTAAGTAATGTCTTCCATCTTTAAACATCATAGTCTCTGCTAATGGTGCAGAGGTACAGATTACTGTCTATGACCAAGGTGACCATAATTTGATTAGCATCTTAAGCACTTGAAGGCAGAAGCGGGGGGGGGGGGCTGGTCTTGCCCATTCTGGGTTGAGGCAGTGCATGTGCCCACGTGTACATGTGTGATGGCTGTATTTTCTTTCTGGAGACTAGTGAAACCACTACATGGTGCCACCTGTGGGTGGGGCATCCTACTGGCATCAACACCTTGCAGCCATGTGGGGCAGTGTAGTACTGAATCACAATGCACATCCTTCCCACAGGGTTTTGCTAAGGGTGTAAATGATAGGGTTTAAAGAGACAACATCAACAACACAAACTACCTCTGATGACCCCTCCTGGTTGATCCTTAACCTGGTGGTGAGAGTGAATGGGACAATTGTCAGAGAAAGGAGTGGTGACAGACAGGTACCACGGATGGCAGATGGGAATAAAATAAATAATTTTTGTTTCCTAAGCATTTTATACTTTGCAATTAAGAGTTATACGTTAAAACAGGCTGCTTGGTATGATCCACCTTCTACATAGACATAATGCAATTTATACAATCCTATTCTTTTAATGTCTTTTTTTTAAGTTTTTTTAATAAGGCTAATGCAAATATCTTTAGAGAAGAATATAACAAAGTTCTGAGTTTATTCATTTTGGAGTAATTTTTCTCTGCTCTTTTATTGATTAGAATTATAAAACCTATTTTCCATGATTCTGAAAAAAAAATTTAAATTTTAAAAGTTCTGGGTTTTGGCTCATCCTTCTGCAGCAGCTTTATATAATTTACTGGCCATTTTTCCAGGTCCTGACACTTTATTATTTTTAAGTTTCTTTAATCTCAATAGTGAATGCCTCACACATTTTGTCTCTGTAACCAGCTGTACCTGATGTATGGTCTACTTCTCCTTCATTAAATTTTTCTTTAAAAGAAAAATACCATTTATTATAATTAACACATCAATCTTCAACATATTATTATTATTATTATTATCATTATCATTATTATTATTTATGTTCTTTTTTTTCCCCAGTTGCCAAATTTTTCTGTTGTTTAACAATCATATTGCTTCTAGCATTTCTTGATATTTACATTGAAAACATTTTATTTTTTTCTTTAATCTCCTAAATTACTTTTCTCCCTTTTTATTCTTTCATAATTATCTGTACTTTAACGTTAATGGACGTCTCCAATATTTTTTTTCAGCTTTACTTTTAGTTTGCAATATTTACAATTACATAAATTACTACTGCTTTATTGTCTTCTATCATTTCTTCTTCTAAACTAAACTCAAGCAACTATGGATGCTCAGGAGAAAAGCCGTATGAAAAACTTATTTCAAATAAAGAGTTTAATATATTAAAACAATCCAACAGTTAAAAAGATGAGTGTTTTCAGCCACTTATCCATGAATTTCATCAGATAAATATTCAACTTACTCCATTTAAATAGCCCTAAATTCACTCCCTCCTTATTAAAACATGATGTCACTTCCACTTCTTCTTAGATAAAAATATATTTATATTTCAATTCAAATAAACATACATAAGAATCAACATCTAGTTACTATTATAATATAAACTATTAGTCAAAAAAAAAAAAAAACGGGGACTTATTATTAAAAAAGTACAGTAGACAAATGTAATAGTATTACTTCAGACTATGCAAAGTTTCTGGACACCAAATTAAAAAGTTTATTCTTACATGAGAGTCAAATTTGCAAGAACTCATGGAGCTTTTTAGAAAAAAATAAATGATCTGGAATTTAATGCTGATGACTTTTTGGTTATGGTCGACGTTAAGGATTTAAATGCAGCCATTTTGCAAAGTACTGGTATCCAATGGGTTACAGAGTTCTGGTTAACAGAGGTATTCCGCAAGACAATATAAATCTAATTGAGGAACTTCTAGACTTAGTTCTCAGCAATAATTTTTTAACTTTTGAAGAAAGTTTTAAGAAGAAGGGAGTGAATTTGGTGCTATTTAAATGGAGTAAGTTGAATATTTTTTTTATCTGATGAAGTTCATGGATTAAGTGGATGAAAGCACTCATATTTTTAACTGTCAGATAGCTTTAATATATTAAACTCTTTATTTTAAATTCATTTTTTTGTACGGCTTTTCTGCTTAGCATCCATATTGTTTCAATTTTGTTTAGTTGATTTATTCATAATTGTTTAGCAACTTCTTCTTCTAACTAGCATCTTATTCTTGTCATAAACTACTTGGTATGTCATATATCTGCATAAAGTCTTATTACTGTCTTGCTATATAGGATCATATGATCATAGGAGGTTACTAGGCTATTGGCCCTGAGGCCCTTATAAGTCTAGCCAAGCATTTAGCCCATGCATAGACAAATCAGCACCCAATGCCACTGTCCAACAAGGACACAAGTGGAATCCCAGGGATGTATTTTCTAGTTCCCATCCAGTTATCCAGATTGCTCGTAAAAAGGGGTAAAGAGGTACTCTGCTTGATGTGGGGAGGAAGTTTATTCCATAGATGGGGGAGTCTCTGGGACACAAATCTGTCTCACCAGCAAGTCCTATTGATGTCACAGATCAAGTTAAGGCCGTGTGTGTGGGTTACTTGAGTGGAGCTTGACTTGCGGATATGCAGCAGTCCCATCAAGGCAGGGTCCAAGATCGTCTTGTATGCCAGACAGAGGTCACCTCTGAGGAGTCTGTATGAAACAGAGTAGAGGCATATGGCTTTTAGCCTAGCTGTGTATGGTAGATTTTTGAGGCCCTGGATTCTCCTGCCTAGGAACCTCTGTGATCTCTCCAGCTGCTGCATGTGTTTTGAAAGGTCATGCCGAATGGGGCATTGTACTCAATAATGGGCCTTATAAGGGAAGAATACAGGGATGTTATGACCTCCTTGTCCCTGAATGAGATACCCTTACTTAAGAGGTGGGTCATGTAGAAAGCTTTCCGTACAATGGAAGCAACATTGTGGTCAAAAGTCAGGTTGCTATCAATCTGGGTGCCCATATCCCTCACGATTGACTGTGTGCTTAGAGCATTGTTATTAATGTGATAATTTGTGGGGACATCTCTCTCTCCAAAGGGAATGGTAATGAATTTTTTGTATTCAGCTTGAGGCCATGTTTCTGGCACCAGTCATTTGTTTGCATGAGACCATCTTGGAAGATGTCCACATCACTAGGGTTATTGATGACAGCTCCCAACTTGCAGTCATCTGCAAACTTGGTCAGCCATAGCCCACTGGTTTTGGCCTGTACCTCAGAAAAGTATATCCCAAATAACAGAGGCCCCAAGACTGAACCCTGGGATACGCCACTCGATATGGGTCTACTGCTTGAGGTGGCTTCCCCTATTTTGACATGGTGGGTTCTATCAGTGAGCCAGTTGGCTACCCATCTGGTAACATATGGATTGATGCCTAGTTGAGAGTGTTTATCTATTATGCCTGAGTGGGGAATAGTGTTGAAGGCTTTGGCCAGGTCAAGGTAGGCAGTGTGCACTGTCTTCCCCTCATCCATGGCTTTGGTGACTGTCTCAAAAATGTCAACCAAATTTAACAGACATGAGCTCCACTTGATGAAGCTAAACTGTGTGGGATTTAGTGTTTGGAGGTTGCTAATGTCCATGTTTATGAGGTCCATGATAATCCATTCCATGGACTTGCAGATCAGGCTAGTTTGGCTTATGGGTCTATCATTTCCCAGATCAGTGGACACTCCACCTTTGTGTAAAGGGATGACAGTGGCTGTCCTCCACTCAGCTGGGACAAAACTGGTACTCAGGCTTTGGTTGAATAGGGTGCCTAATGGTGCTTCAAGTTCCTGCCTGAGTTCATGTAGGATGCAGTCTGGGATGTTATCAGGTCCCATGGAGGCTGTAGTATTTGCCTTTAAGAGAGCAGTGATGACCTGATCCCTAGATACAAGGGGAAGGGGGCAGGTACTGGGAATGTCCTGATTTACTGACGGGGTTACAGAGGGGTGAAATTTCTGAACAGATCTGGGTGCTACCTTTGAGATAATGGACATATGTGAAGAAGGCCTTATGACTGTCTCTAGAAGATGTGGTCAATCTGGACTCAAAGTTTGCTTTGGAGGATTTCACTAGTGCTCTTATTTGCTTGTTTATGCTAAGGAGAGATTGCTTCCAATTGGGCACCTGCTCCTTCTTGGTCCTGGTCAGCAATTTTTTACTTCTGTTATAGAGTTTATTTATTGCAGATGTCCACCAGACATGTTTACTCTCCCTTGTGGAGGATGATTTAATCCTGTCAGGTATTCCTGATTCCATGCATCTATATAAATGTTCATATAGTAATTTGGTATAGTTTTTGATACTGGTGCCAGTTCCTAGAGAGAAGGAGGGGGCTGTGAAGTTGTTTATACCATCCCTCAGGGGGCTGTAATCAGCTCTGGAGAAGTTTTTTAATTGACCCTAGCTAGAGTGGGGGGCAGGGGAGATGGTGACTTCAAACATGACTACTTTATGGTTGGATCTTGCAAGGGAGGATGATACTGCAGAGGTACTGCAGTGACTACTCATGTTGGTTAATACCAAGTCCAAGATATTATCACCTCTTGTGGGGGTGTCAACTAGCTGTTCCAAAGCATTTGCATTTACAAAATAGAGGAATCTCTGGGTATTTGTGTTCTGGCAAGAGTAGTTCTTCAAGTCTATGTTTGGGTAGTTAAAGTCACCCAGGATCAGGGTAAAGGGTTGAATCTTGATAGATTCAAAGAGATCTAGATAAAAAGTTTGGGCATCTTGGGTCAGATTTGGGGGCCGGTAGCTAGCTATCATTTATATAGGGGTCGTGTCAATAGTTAACCGCACCTGGAGTGCATATACAGTCCTGTGCTATCTCTCTTTTTTTTCTGTAGAATTCTTTTTTGGTAATATGAGATCTACCAATTATACATCTTTACAATCTATTATAATTCCTCTACATAATTCATTATTTAATGTAATGTAAATCAGTTCACCTTTTCTATCCTTGGTTCTTTATACTTCTGTTTAATATACAGTTGGCATTTCCTTAGTCTAATTTCTATTAATAAAGGAAAGTGATATTTTTTTACTCTTGTTTGAATTTTCTGTACAAAGTATTAAATCATCTACCAGTTATGCAACAATCTTTAAAACATATAGAAAACTGAAATTCATTTCAACCTATTTACATCAATTGCAAATTATAAAGTCATTCCTTTCTTCTATTTTCATTATTTTTATCCATATTTGTTTATTCTTATTTCTTTAAATTTCATGTTTTTACTTATTTCATGTAATATAAATAACATTAAACCACCAGGTACTATCATCTTATGATACATATATTTTTAATTTTTTGAATCCATGTCATTTAAATTTTCTGATATGCCCACTTTTTAGTTGCATCTACTAATAAAGAATACAATGAAACACCAAAATCTGACTCAGTGAAATCAACAAAAAAAAAAATTCACAAAAAAAAAAATCATCACTCAGATAACAGAAAAATGATCATAAAAATACTTTTAATCTCAGTTAAGTGCTTTTATCTGATTTGGATTTCATCAGGACTGAGTAACAAATACACCAAATTACATTTAAATGTACTTTAGATAGTCACATGATACACAATCTTAATTAAACATGCTCCACTACTAAAATTGTAAAAAAATATTGTTACTGCAACCTGTATTCTTGATAGCAATGAAATGTTCACCAATCCTTTCTCAAAACATCCCAAAAGTCTTTCCAAAAAAAACTAGGAAATATTTCACAAATAGCACAATATACCTGTCTTAAAGTTATAAAAATTATTAAAAACAATGTGTTCATTACTGACCACTACATTTGATGGTTCATAAATAAACCTAAAATATCTGCATGACTCACACTTCTAGGTATCCAGCCACAAATCTACACTTATACACTCTTTACTAGTGTGATCCAAAATATTTATTGATGTGAGCAGACATTTTCCAATAAATATCAACTTTTCTCCCACCTTATTTAAAATCTCAGTGTACCTGTGAAAAATTTCCAATTTGCATTTATGATTTTTAATGTCACAATCATCCACACTGTACCCAGTAATGAATGAACATGTTTAATTATTCTGGTTTATTTTAGCTAAACAATTACCATGACTTTGATTACCATTTTTATTTTTGTTCTCTAAAGGAGAAAATATAAAGGCACCAATTCATTTTTAATATGGGTATGCATATTATATCTACCCATCTTAATTTTATCAAAAACTTCTTTGTGTAGCCCATTTCACATATCTCCTTAAGCAAGTCCAAATTATTTAAAAATAAATCATCATTAGTTGTCAGTCTGGATATTCTAAAAGCTTGTGACTAAATAACATTGTTCTTAATATACATTGGATGTGCACAACTAGCATGTATAAAATTATTGGAATAAATATGATTTTGGAAAACATTTAATGTAAAACAATGAAAATTAGAATATTATTTAATATCTAAATCTAAAAATTATACATTGTCACTATTCATTTTACAAGTAAAATAAAATAAAAAAATCACTGTTAGATGTGAGCAATGATACCAAGTTGTCAACCACTTCCAAAGGCCCATCTAGTAAAAACAACAATTAATCAATAAAACTGACATAACATTTAACATATATTTAATAATCAGCAGAAAATAGCCAAGTCCTCTCCCACTCAATAAAAACTAAATTTGCAAAGACTGGTGCAACATTAAACTCTGTTGCAATTTCTAAAACTTGATTATAGACTGTATTATTAAGCATAAAATATTAAAACATATCTAATCAAATAGAAAGTGGGTTAACTTCTCTATTAGTCAAATCTCTATGATATGATAAAAGACTTCTAACCAGTGCAAGCCCATTGTCCTGAGGTATCATAGTATACAAAGAAATGATGTCTGCAGTAATCATCACAATATTATTCCAGTCCCCAATATTAAAAATACTATATAATCTCAATAAGAAATGACAAGATTCATTAATATAAGGACTAGTGTCTTGTGTTATATGATTTAACTTTGAATCTAAATAAAAAAGAACTAATTTCTGTAGCAGAACCACCAACATAAACTACAGGTCTAAATGGAGAATCAAAAAGACTTTCAGGTAATTTCAGTATACCCCCCTCAAAAAAAAACTGGTCACCTTGGGGTAATTGACCTAAAAAATCATATGTTTCCATATCAATTTCATTAATGTGCAACAAATCCCATAATACCATATCTAGGTATCAGTATGCTAAAGTAACCTCATTTAAAGTAACACATTTGCAACTATTAACGTTACTTAACATACATTCCAGTTTTTCAATGCATTTTTGGTGTCCATAATGACTATCCACCTACTTTTGTCATCCTCCATAAACCTAACCGCTTTCATCATCCTAAAAGATGCTAAAATATTATACTTCTCTTTAGTTAAATTGTAACTCTTAAAATAGGTCATTAACATAGCAATTGTCTAATTTCATCTTCTCAAACAATCTGAAAAGCATTTAATGCTGTAAGCAATGGAGGATTAAATTTACTGTTTTTTTCACAAAAAAATGTTAATAGTTTTTCTGGACTGTGATGCTATATGTTTTTTCATTGAGTTTGTGATGATATAAATTATTAATAGTGTTACCAATACATTCATCTTTCTATCAAACATTTTAAGTTTAACTTATGTAATTTAAAGTCCAAAGAGTATTAACCAGGTTAGCATATCTAGTCAGTAAAAAACAAAACATCCTTTTCATAAAGTTCAGTTCATTCTCAGTGAATGAGCATGCACTGAAATTAGTTACCTGGCATTTATAATCAAAATGTCCTATTTCATTCTACATTACTGTTCTCTCCCAAGTGTGGTTGTGAAAATTCTGTCCCCTTGTTGCTCCCTCCCCTGCCATGACTATTTGTCCTGTCTTGACCTCTTCATTGTTGCAGTAAAGGTGTCCCGTACTTCACCATTTCTTGATATGAAGTCTGGTTTAATACATTCTAGTATGTAACAACTTGAAGAACAGCAGCAAGAAGAAATCCACAACTGGCCACAGCACAAACACAGGTTTAATAAAAAAACTCAAAACTACTTTGATTACTTTCTTTTTGGTTTAATACATTCACCTCCAGTTGTACACTACTGCCCAAGTGCTATTGGCTGAAAGAATTCCCTGGACCTTTTTGAAATGACCCCTTGTTTTCTTGACCAATCAGACTGATTGGCATAGCTGTAGTCTGTTCTGCCTTTCCTAAAATGATTATGAATAGGAAGACCTTTAGGGACAACATTCATCTGCTGAAAGGATTGATTACTATTCACCTGCTAACAATTACCAAAGGGATAGGCTGTACCACTCTCATATGCCAGATTATTTTGTTTAAATTGCTTTTGTTTAAAACATAATCAGTAAGCTCTTTCATCTCCAAAATAAGACTTCATCAGACTGATTCACAATGATACACAATCTCCTTTAAATACAAAAATTAAGTCACGTGTTCAGTTGCATTGATTAATGCCTAAACCTCTTCCTTTTAAGGTAAACTACAAAATCCTCATTATTCAACCCTGGGGGATAGTAAGCATTTAACCTTAATTGCCAAGTATATTCAAGCCGCCTCAGTTCTTCCTCTGCATTTAACATGTTATCACAACCTTGAAAATCACCTGTTATCTCTATCAACTTCCTCTCTGCTTCTGATTATGAAGAACTAAGATTTGATATACAGTACATTATGTACTCTTAGTTAATTGTCATTATTTCCCCTCTAAATGGGAATTCCTTATGTCTTGTAAATATACGAATGACTTTAACAAATTATTTTATTGCCTTTTTTGTAAATAACATCTTTTAAACTCTTATGTTACAAGTGGGAATCCAAGCATTATAATGCATTTTTATATTACCTCATGTATACTGTATAGTTTGCAAACATTTTTTATGGTGTATGTAATACTTTGGGGAGCTTTTCTCCTTGGGCCTCTGCTGAAAAAGGGTGCAAGCTCAGTCAGACATTCCTGATTAACAAATGTCAAATAAATAAATAAATTATCCAGTTATTCCTTATAATGGGCCAGATTCAGGAAGCCTCCGTGTAAGAGTTATAACTCTTACACGGAGGCTGCAGTTAAACTGTGTGATGTCAGCATGTCATGCATATGCATGAGGTGCATGAGGCATGCTGAATCACACCAGTAACTCTTACACGGTCCGTGTAAAAGAGTAGGCGTGTCTGTAGGCTAAGCTCTGCAAGTGGACACGCCCGAAAACTAGAATGGCTGAAAGTAAACAGCCACGAGAAAGGCCATGAAAATGTGAATAAACACACTATACAACACATGCCCCGACTGGCCATCAGTGTATAAAGTGAAGAGATGTCATAAAAGTAAATGAAAACCTTTTTTTTTTGTTAAACCCGTAAATGTTTGCTACTGTGTGCGGGTGTGCTACTAAGCAATCACAGTTAGCAGTCAGGGGAAAAGGATATAAGAACTAAATATGCAAAGTAAGCCAAGAAATAATAGCTTAGTGGTAGAGTACCCGCCCTATGAGTAGGCAGGCAGGGTTCGAGCCCCTACAACAACCTTTTTTTTTTTTGTAAATAAGCACTAAAAGCCCCAGACAGTATTGTACAAATGTAAATGTATTCCCTTTTGTAAAATGGAATGAAACAGAGCATATATTTTGAAGTAACATAAGAATAAAAATAGTCAGAAATATACTGATAGCTAAGCTGCCGTGAGACAGAGTGCCCGTAGCGAGTAGTGTTTAAAAGCTGCAAACTGCGTGCCCGTTGCCAAGCAGCGGATAAACAGGCTGAAACTGTGTGCAATTAGCTGAACATGTGTGTCACTAGCCAATTAAGATTTATCCCAGCGCACACCGTTTGCGCGCTCCCAAGCTAATTGCCAGTGCGCATCGTAACCTCCGCAAACGAGCGCAGAACAGGTTTAAAGTGCTTAAAAGTGCTTTTGGCATGTTTGATTGACAGGTCTTCAACTCATTTCTGTCAGGAAAAGCAAAAAGCAGTTGCCAGATTCGAACACAGGATACCATGCACTAGAGTCAAGGAACTAAACCACCAAGCCATGACAGCAATACCTAGAAAAGCAGAAATAGCATATATATGGGATAAAACCCAGAATGGAGCATGAGAAAGCATTTTCAGTGAAGTAGATACAATTCCAAAACGGCCAATCAGAGAAATGTGCGGGAAAAGCGGCATATATAAGCCCCATAGGCGGGAATACACAGCATAACTGATTGTAGAACAGACTTGCAGTCAGCATGAGTGGAGTAGGTGAGGGACGTTGCTTTCGAGCACAGCGTTGGGGCGTTGAGGAGCCCAGATACATGGTCTGGCTCCTTGTCCATAATCACGAGGCCCAACTCATGCAGGGCCAGGTCTCATGGGGAGTATATAGGGCTGAGGCGTGGGACCAGTTGGCTTGTGAGCTGACCAGTGCTACTGGCATTCCACGCACTGGTGAGCAGGTCCGTCACCACCATGCGGACCTGAAGAGTGCAAGCAGGACCAATTGAACCGTTGGATCCAGGAGGCCCGCAAATGCCCAACGCCCACTACTGAGTAAGTCACATTTTACCCATGTATGTAAGAATTTCAACCAGCTGATACCATGGAGATGTGTAGTCCAATATTATTCCCTTTGTATTACAGCTGCAGGTGTCCGCTCTGAATCGAGATGCACGCCAGAAGGCTGGTGCTGCGCCACCATGCAGGTTAGTAACCCCACCCAGTACTTGTAAATAAATATTATTATGTACCATGTATCAGAACAGTGCAGTGTATTGATTAAAAGTAATATAATGTGCAAGCAGGAATTGAACGTCTGCAGGTATGGCTGCAACAAGTTCATCAGTATGCAAGTGTAACTGGAAATATAATTGATAGGATTAAACAGTGCTGTAATACAGATGTCCCATCATTAATTAAATATACTGTAACCTGCAGTATAGTCTCAAGAGTACAGCTTCAGAATCTGAGGTAGTCACATGTCAGATATATCCCCTGTTGAAATGCTGAATCATGACAGAAGTGAGGCTGTTGGAAAGTGTTTGAATCACCACAGGTCTAATATGTGAACAAAGCCTAGAAGTACCAACCTGAACTGTGAAGTTGCAGAATGTATGAGAGTGACAGAAATGCTCATGTATGAATAAATAAAGTAGTAATAACCCCTGAATATATAAGCCTCAGTGTGTTTTACAGAACTAAATGCATGTGGGAAGTACAAATTAACATCCCAAACTGATTTCAGTGTGTCTGAATCTGAATGTCTAGCTCAAAATCTGTATATGGTGATAACAGTAAACAATTTGCAGATAGAATGAATGATTATCTGACAGACTAAACAGCCATAGTTGTCCCCTGTCCTGTCATCAAAGTGTAGCAGGATGATGTATCTGATCAAATTCAAAATAAGTAGGATAGTGATGTATGTGTAACAGGTGCAGCATGACAGTCAAATAAAGATTATTTTGAAACATCAGCCTCAACTTAATTGTGTATCTATGATAAATGTGAATTAATGTTTAACATATGAATGTGTCATCACTTTCTATCCCCACCCAACCCTGTAATTCCATATAACAACATCCACTAAATAATGGTATGTGAACATTTCATTAATCATGGACATTTGTCCGTTCCAAACATATATGCATGTCTGTTCGTGCATGTGCCCTGTTCATACCTGCAAATACGATGGCCTGTTGCCATTACTCAACCCTGCATGTCGTTTGACTGTGTTTTGCTGTTCAAATAATGCATGTGATATTGATATGCCCCTTGTTCAATGGTGTCCATATCTGGGTGTTTGTTTGATGGGAATACCAATGCATGCTGTTACAACTAATCTGAATGGAATAAAATGCCACTAACCCAAACTAACATAACTACTCACAAACCTAGAACGCTTGGGAAGGCAGGTCCCAGCGGACCCACCTCTCCCACCTCAGCTGGTGACTGCACCTGGCACTAGTGCCCAGGCGGACCCTCCGGTGGCCCTGTGCCACCTTCGGGTGGAAGCGCTGCAGGGGATGGGGCCCGTCCCCTCTGCAAGTGTGGCGGAGGGTTCGTCCACTCACCCTCCGCGGTGTCCGGTCTGTGGTGCGAGGGAGATCCAAGACACTGTTCTTGTACCCCACGCCAGCTCGAGGCTCGTGTGGCACAGCTAACGGCCCGGCCGTTGCCCGCCTACACAGCCCCAGCACAGCCCGTCCTGGGCTGTGAAGGAACAGTGGCAACTGCCTATGGGTGGGGATATCAGTTCCACTGTTGCCATCTGTGGGCTCGTGCATCTCAGATATCCCAACCTCCGTCCCGTCAATTGTGTAACCCCCACGTGTGTCATACACCGTCCCTGTATGCGTCTTGTCTGTCTTGTCTGTTAACCTACCCAACCTACCTCCCCAGCTTTACTGACTTCCTTCACCTGTCATACCACTCTCACCTGTAAAAAAAAAAAAAAAGGGCACTCTGTCCCACAAAAAAATTACGCCCCATACATAGCTGTCCATGTCGCAGACATGTCCGCTGGACATCTAAACTGTTAATTACAATTGGCTGTACAACAAATATTAATGTTGTCCTGACACCTCTCTCAGAGGTGGAAGGTTTCAAATGTCTCACCAAAATACATAGAAATATACAGCTGTTGCTGCAAAAGACATGGGCATCTATGGGCCTTACCTACACCCTTCCTGCAAATCCCACGCTTCTTTCCCTACTGTCTTACCCTCTTTGTGACCCCTTTTTCACCACTTTCCTGTCACCCCTTTTTCTTTTCTTTCAAAGAAAATAGCGCGGGTGTGCGCTTGTGTTAGCGGAGCTCACCGCCAGTCAAGCAAGTGAGCTCCGCAACCCAGCGCAGACCTGGTTTAAAGTGCTTAAAAGTGCCTTTATGGCACTTTGATTGACAGGTCCTGTACTCAGTTCCAAAGTTTGCTAAGAAAAATAAATTCCCACTGTCAGTCTCGAACCCAGGACCTTGGTAACATTAGTCCATATGACCTACCACTAAGCCATGCCTGCTTTACAAGAACAAACTGCTAAAATAAATATAACATGTAATAGTAGGAATCAGTATAAAGGTAATATAGGAGATGTACTATCCAAAGCATGTTTGGTAGAGTTTTAATGGCCAAATTACTGGATTCCCATACTAGTTCAGTGTGAGCAGAAACAGCACTGCTACCTGTTAGCTTGTACATAATAATGTAAGGTAATGTACATATGTGAAGGTATGTATATCTACACATACATATATATAAATATATATTAATACATATGAAATATAATCGTAGGTCTCAGTAGCCATACACACTCACTACAGGAAAAAGTTAACATAATTGCTGCAACCTGAATCTGCAACACAGCCTGACCCCTGTGTGACCTACTTACCCTTCTAACTGCTTACAGGTGGCCTCAACACTTCGATTGACAGGTCCTGTACTCAGTTTGAAAGTTTGCAAAGTAAAAAATTCCCACTGTCAGTCTTGAAACCAGGACCTAGGTAACATTAGTCTGTTTGACCTACCACTAAGCCATGCCTGCTGTGGAAGAGCACACTGCTAAAATAAATATAACATGTAATAGTAGGAATCAGTATAAAGGCAATATAGGAGATGTACTATCAAAAGCATGTTTGGTAGAGTTTTAATGGCCAAATTACTGGATTCCCATACTAGTTCAGTGTGAGCAGAAACAGCCCTGCTACCTGTTAGCTTGTACATAATAATGTAAGGTAATGTACATATGTGAAGGTATGTATATCAACACATACATATATATAAATATATATTAATACATATGAAATATAATCGTAGGTCTCAGTAGCCATACACACTCACTACAGGAAACAGTGAAGATATATGCAGCAACCAGAATCTGCAACACAGCCTGGCTCCTGTGAGACCTACTAAGCCCTTTAACTGCTTAAAGGTGCCTCTAGCACTGTGATTGATAGGCCCTATACTCAACCCAAAAGCAGAATATGAGCATACTAGTAGGCCCTACCACAAGACCATTGTAACACTAGTCTGTATGACCTACCACTAAGCCATGACTCTCATACAGGAATATAGTGCTAAATAAGTGGAACATGTAATAGTAGGAATGAAGATAAAGGCAATATAGTATGTCTACTACCCAAAGCATGTCAGGCAGACTTTTATAGTCCCAATTACTGGATTCCCATACTAGAGTAGTGTTAATGGAAACAGCCCTGCTAATTGTTAGCTTGTACCCAATAATGTCAGCTAATGTACATATATGAAAGTATGTATATGTACACAGATATATATATATATATTCATATAGCAATACATATGACATATAGTTGTAGGTGTCAGTATGCATACACACTCACTACAGGGAACAGGCAAGATAAATGCAGCAACCTGAATCTACAACACAGCATGAAGCATGGGAGATGTACTAACCTTCACACTCACAGAACACTGTCAACAGCATACCAGCATGGTCCACGCCCTACAATCTGAAAGGGCAATGCCTATCTCACATACCCTTTTATAGCAGTGTCCTGAAATCACAGTGAGACATGCAATTAGTACACACCCAGCTGCTTGCAATTAGCAAATGCTGCCTTACAATTGGTGCAGAGGCCATCACATGGATCCATGCAGATACCTACAAAAGTATTCAGTACCCACACTCCACTCATGCAATACAGTCATTGCACTAACCGAATGAGAAAGAGAGAGAGAGACAGACAGAGAGAAAACAAAATATACTGACAGCAAGCAGCAAAACAGCAGCAGCAGCAGCAGCAACAGCAGCAAAATACAAGCAGCACGACTGACTCACCAAAAGCTGCCACAAACACAGGTAATGCAAAGTAGCAGGTTAATCCTGTGTATACTGTCACACCTCCAAATGTATCATAGTTCACTATCAATAGGTATGTCCATGAGATAGGTTGTGTGTAGATAGTCATGAAATATAAACATATGTAAAATTGTTGTACATGTGGGCCATAACTAACACTTCCATAGCTTAGAACACAAGGCCAGTTGTGCATATGATGCAGTAGTTCCCAGGGTCAGTAGAGGTTCCTCCTCATTGGTGTGGGACCACTGTGTATGTATGGCACTGTTCAGGTACATATCCTGTAGTATGGCCATGGATTAATATCAGTCTGTCATGTGGTGCTATGTCCTCCAGGGGTGAATGTAGCACACATCCAGGGATACCATTCCGTAACAGTGATGATATGTGTTCTGCAATGATGAGGGTGGCTCTCACCTGGACATGTGAGAGGATAGGAGGTTACAGTCATCTGGGATAACTAATAACACGTGTGTAGGACAATGGGGGTACCTGCACCTAAACTGTCTGCAAAATTGTTGGCAATATCTGTGCATTTGGTGAATGTGAAGCATCTTAACACTGCAGACAACAGATGCCTTCCGTCATGTGAATCTGCCCTGTGCTGCAGTAGCCTCCTACTATTGTTATACAATATGCCTGTATCTGTAGTCCACTGGACAGGATTAATAAGTGGTGTGCAGTTGTTCTGGGTTAGATAACTGTGTGCACAGTACATGCAGTATGTGGGATGTCTGTGGTAAGCATATGCAAATGTGCTGGCGGTGTGTGTTGTGGCTTCCACTGGCCCAGTGGGCTGCATGGATAGCATCACTGTCATAACTACTGAATAACTGTGTAATTACATGCATACATAGCAAGGTAGTGTATTGTGCTTGTGGTGTTGTTCAGATATGTATATCCAGGCTGAGTAATTTGTGTCCACATCACAGGGTTGGATGGCAGCACACATCCAGTATGTATGGATGAACACCCAGAATGTGTCACACGTGTCACCTGTGCAGACGATCTGGCCATTACCTGTGCATCCCCACAACACACACACATGCAACATATGGCAGAAGTACTATAGCAGTACACACATGTTCATAGGTTCATACTAGGCTATCTGCCCGAGGGCATTTACAAGACTAGCCCATAGTTTTGTGGCTTACGCCACCCCTTTAGTATGGGGAACCATACCCATTATTTTGCTGTGCTTCTGTCGAGCAGTGACACTGAGGTAATCCCTGGGGTATATCTGCGATCTCCCATCCATTGGTCAAGATTTCTCTAGAACAAGGCCATCGAGGTGCTCTGCCTCACATATACCGTGATTTTGTTCCACAGCATAGGCAGTCTTTGGTTGATGAATCTATCCCTCCAGCATGTCCTATTAATAGCCGTGTCGAGGTTTAAGTCTCCTGGCCTTGTGGCTCTGATGGATCTAGATTGTTTAGGTGAAGCATATTCATCAAATCTGGGTCTGACATGGCCTTGTATGTTGGGCAAAGGTCACCTCTGAGCAAGCGGTAAGCGACTGACTACAACATACATGGACATGCTGGAGGGGCAAATTCCTAACTGAGAGGCTCCCTTTACTCTGTAATGAGCTCGAACAGTTGAGAATGAACAGTTCATAGGTTCATACTAGGCTATTTTCCCTAGGGCATTGGTAAGCCTAGTAGAATGTGTTTGTCTTTTGCCACCCAATCACAAGTTATGCTGCTATGCCCTTGTCCGACTTTAGTATACTATGCCTCTGTCTAACAGTGACATAGAAGTGATACCTGGGGTACAACTATGATCTCCATCCACTCATCCAGATTCCTATGGAAGAGAGTCAATGAGGGACTCTGCCTAACCAGTAGTGTGAGCTCATTACAGAGTGAAGGGAGCCTCTCGGTTAGGAATATGCCCCTCCAGCATGTCCATGTATGTCAGTGCTGAGGTCCAGCTCTCCTGAGCATGTGGCTGTATGGGACTCTGATTGCCTGAGGTACATCACGTTCATTACTGCTAGGTAGGACATGGCTGTATATGGCATGCACAGATTGCCCCTGAACAGGCAGTATGCCACTGAGTCCAGCTGGATTCACTTTACCTGGGCAGCATATGACATCTGTGTGAGCCATTGCATCCCCTTGATGATGTACTGTTGTCCTGTACCAGTTGCTGTAGGTGTCTGGTTAGGTACATCCCAAAAGGTGCATTGTATGCAATTATAGGCCTGATGATGGATGAGTACAGAGGCACAATGACCTCCCCTGCCATACATGTGAATCAGTCATGATTAGCTGGGCTATATAACATGTCTGTCAATCCACGTTGCCCATGTGGTAGACAAATGACAGACTGCTACCATGTTTCTTCCCCAGGTCCCCAACTACGTCTACTGTACTCAATGGCCTAACACCTATGTTGTACTGTGCCACCAATGTGGAGTGGGAATCTGCATTGAATACTGATACTCCCCCTCCCTTGTTCAAGTGTTGGGGCCGACAAGAATGGTAACAGCTATAACGTGGTAGTACTGGTGTGCTCCTGTGAAACCTGAAACAGGTTCATGTTACTGCACAGATATCGATGTCCATAATGCTAGGTAGGGTTTTGGGTGCGTGCATCCTTGGGTCTAGACGTCCAGTGTTGAGTAGCATCACTCTTACTTCCTCATCCTTTGTGATACAAATGGATGTGGGTTTGCCTTATGAGCCTTGCCTAATACAGGCACAATGGGTGTAGCAGGAGGCTCCAAATGTCAATAGGACTGTGGTGACAGGTGCAAGCTGTCCCTAGCAAAGCATACCACCCCAAGATGGCAGGGATTGGCACACCTGTGAATGACACCAGTATGTCAGTCAATTGTTGGAAGGGATAATTGTGCCTTGATATTGTGGCATTGTTCTAGGTGAGGGTAGGATGCTACTCAAGGTCAGGGTCAAACTGTCCTGGGCTACGTGCTCAGAGAGCTCTGTAATGTCTCATGTCATGTAGTCCAGGGAGGAATGTGTCAGGCCATTCACAGCAGCATGGACATTGACTGAGTCATACCTGTACCTGCCTTGGGGTTACCTGACTGTTTGTGTTATGTGGCAGGTCATAGTGCCTGACAGGCTGCACACCGTGACCCTCACCTCGTTAAGCCTGGTGAACGTGATGTGAGTGTGCCTGATCATAGAGGCACCTAGTACAGGTGTATGAGGTGTGTTGTTAACTGTTAATGGCTGTGAGTGTTCAGCACATTGGCTTTGTGTGATATGTGTTGCACATGTTCGTTCATGTGGTAGTGGTTGCCTGGATGTCTGCATAGGAGGTCTCTGCTGCATAGGCAGAGCTGTGGTCTGAGCCTACAAGTATGATCATGTGTGATCATGTGTTAGGTCCGCTGTTGTGTTAGGTCTACGTGAGACTGGAAGTGTAGTGAGTGATCCCCTTTGCCACGTGACTGGTTATGGCGGTATTGAGTAGACAGAGCCTAGCCTCCAGTCTGGTATATGGTTGCATCACTCACATGAGTTTGAATTTGTCGTTAGGAGGAGGGGTTGTCTGTGTACATGCATCTGTTCTAACATTGTCTCTGGAGTACCACACTCACCAGCTGGACTGAGGAGGGAACTGACAACTGACCTCTGGACATGCTAGAATACTATTGTGAACTCTGTAATCACTAATGATTGAAAACAAGGTCCAGTGGGGAGTGAGGGTGTACTGACATTACCTACAACTGCTGACTGACATAAAAGCGTCAGTGAGCAAATGCCAGGTAACCTAAGTGCAATGTGTCACAATGAAGTAAATGCAACAATGACAAGCAGTCACTTGCTGTCATGTGTAACATGGAAGAACGTACAGTAAGCAATGCAGATAACAGTAGTGAGTCACAGATGTGTTTTAAAGATGTGTACTATGTGGAAGTAGCATACCAGTGAAATAACAAGCTAACAGATAACAAGCATATAAACAAAGGTAGATGCAGGAGGCCTGGATGTAGTGTTTGCTACAACAAACAAGGTGTAGCAATGTCAGTAAGATACAGCTCAGATATGCATGCACTATAAACCTGATACCAGATGTCCCCGCTATGAATGGCAGAGTACAGCCTATTGTCACACATGACTGCAGACCACAAACCTCGTTAATGTTAAATAACTGGCCTAAAGGACAACTGCCCATACCAGAAGTAATACACTTGTACACTGGGCCCACAATCAGCAGTTCCCAACTTCAATGGATGAAAGATATGTGTCCTGCCACCACAGTGCTTGCCACCAACCTCCCTAATGTAAAACAACTGGTCTGAAGGCCAAGTACTTAGTACAAATGACATAGAATGATAGCTACACTGTAATCAGGTTTTAACCAATCAGTAATAAGTAGAAGTTAACACTCCTGTATAGAATGTGTACCATGTATTGTTAAGATACTATCGTGATAACCTGTTTGCGTACCTTTCCAGATAGACATGGCAGCGAAGAGAAATGCCGCGTACTCTGCTGCAGAGGATGACGTGATCCACCAGAGCCTGGTGCGTGACTATGCCATCCTGTTTTCACGCACCACCCAGAACCAGCAGGAGAGGTCTGCACTGTGGCAAAGCCTTGTTAGCAGGATAAATGATGTTGGCATGCATGATAGGACATATGAGCAGGTGAGACATCACTGCAGTGATTTGATAAGAAATGTCCGCCAGCGTGCTGCAGATATCCGCAGGCAACAGGCTGCCACAGGTGGGGGGGTGGCCACACATCCCCCCCTCACCAGACAGGAGGGGCTACTGCTAAGTGTTGTGGATCCAGCCCCAGAACAACATCTGCCATCATGCATCATGATGGAGGTTGGATCCACACATCAGCAAGACAGTGAGCGTGCAGGTAAGATGCCATATTCATTTATTGTTATTACTTTTACATTTGTTGACCCATATAGTCTAGCTGGATATGAGTTCATTTTCAGTAGAGGCATGTGGAGAAAAGCTCCACACATAACGTAATAAAGGCAGACAGACAAGTTGTCAATACAGACAGCCAACATAATAGAATTGTACACCAGCCTGTTAATTAAATAAACATACATGTAAGGAAGTCAAACAGTTTATAGTCATACACAATGTACCGTTGGTTTCAAAGCAATCCTACCTAAAGCATAATGGTTATGCAATAAGGCAAAAGCCATATACAAAATAGTTAGGGCTCAGAAGGGTAGAGAAGTAGAAGGAGTATGACAGATACAATGATTATGGAAGAGGCAGGAGTCAAGAAGGGAAGTGAGGAAAAGAAGGAAGACAGTCAAGAGGAGGTGGGAGGGATGGGAGAAGTAGGTCAGAGCATAGAAGGACATCAAGGTGAAAGAAACAGGGTAGAAGCTAGTTTCTATGCACAATGAGGGGTTAAAGGTGAAGAGAGCATAGGGAGAGGGACATTAGCCTGGACTCCAAGAAGAACAAAGCCAGTGGTTTTGGAAGTACAATTTGAGTTGACGTTTGAAGAGAGGTACGGGTGAGATTAGAGTTAACTCCTGGTATGTACATATGACTGTTCTGTACGCTGTTACTTCATGCACGCATAAGGTGTGCATGTGGTATGTATCTGTCATCATGATATATATACAGACATGATGTGCAGCTGATGTGTATAAGGGAACTAGTGTACTACTGTACTGTATCATGTGCAAAACAAATGGCACACATGTGCCCACTGACATTACTCTCTTCACACTTCCAGGTCCCTCCCATGTATCACCGAGGCAGGCCATACATGCTGGTGAGTCTTTTAACAGTATCTGTAAAACAATTTATAAAACTAGGAAGAGTAGTGTAACTCTGTAGTAGACATGCTGGTGACTGTGTCCACAATAACTGTAATTGACAGGTAGTAAATTGAGTAGTGTAACACGGTATTGATGTGTGTGTTTACTGTGGGGTGTGCATGTGTGCAAGTGTGCCTGTGCCCAAGTGTGCATGTGTGTTAGTGTCCATGAGTGCATGTGTCCATTTCTGAATGTGTGCATTAGTATTGAAGTTCATCTCTTTCAAATATGTATTGAGACTGTAATCTGTGTTCCATGTTTTCCTCCGTAGGTTCTGGTGCTGCTCTGGTGACCTGCAGCAGGGAACCTGAATCTTGTGCCCCAGGTACTGATGATGATGAAATGTCTGTAATGGTGCAGGAAGGTGTGTCTGGGTCCGCCATTGGTCAGCCAATTGACAGTACACAGCTTTCAACCCCGTCAATGCACACAGTCATCCTGCCGTTACATCCTTTATCACCATTGTCCCTAGGTGATGGACAGTCAGCAGTGGGCATAGATCAGGGTAATGTGGTACCTGTGGCACATGCATCCTCACACGGCAGCCATGTGCAGAGGCCTCGAATGGTACCACGCAGACAGTCGCCCATGGGTTCTCGGGGGGGCATCCGTGGCCGTACTGTCTCTGGCCGACGTGCCCAGGGAGGTATGTCAACCTCCACTATGTTTAGAACTGTCATGCAGGCACAGGCACGTATGGAAAGGTACACCAGACAGGGTCTGAGGGAGATGAGAGCATGTCGCATAGCCATGACAGACGGCATGCATGATGTTGCGAATGCTATCCGTAACTTCACAGATGTCGTTGACAGACTTTGTGGGGGCATACAACAGCTGCTCCACAACCAGATGTCCATGGGCCAGGGTGATGGTGTGCGTTTGCGGCGTCGACGTGGCCGTATGCCAGCAAGAGCACCAGCTGGCAGTGGCCGCGGAGCACAACGGGCCCACTCGCGCGCCTCAAGTGCCAGCACCAGCCCCAGCAATGCTGGGTCTGTGCTGTCATCCAGACGCCCCAGGAGACCACGTGCACGTGGCTCTGGACAGTCCCAACAGGGAACTGTGTCCAGTCAACACACCCCTGCTTCCGATGACAGTACCCAGTCTGGGTTAGTACGGATCGGCCCGTAGCACCCTGCCAGGCACAGGTACCGTGTCCGTGCCCACAGACACTGATTTGGATGACCTGACAGGTGCAGTCTGTGGCTGTCCACAAAACCCTGTACATGGCAGCCATTATGTGGGACTGTGTGCGTGCTTACACACATGCAGAAACCTAACACCTAGGGCAAACACATACACACACACACTGCACCAACAACGGTCCACCCTGTACTGCTGCCCCTCACAAACACACATACACACACATGTCAATTGGTGTTACCAGTGGCCGGCTTGGGCATATCTAACCCACACCCTGTGCATATGATGACACTGTGCCACCTCCTGCATACTACAACATCGGTGCAGGTAAAGGTAAACACGTTGCTGATGCACAGGGTGACTACATAGATGTGTATAAGTAGTAACATGTTGGTAACTGTTGTGTGTTGCAGTATAAATGTGTGTATATCCCATCAGTCCTGCTGCAGTAACTGTATGAATGTCCTCAATTGTTATCTGCACCCATACTACTTAACAAAGTGTACCTGCTGCACACCATCACATGCTAACATTGACTATGGCAATGTGCATCTTGTGCTGTTATGTAGATTCAGCTACATGTATCTGTTCTGTCACACATGCATTTATACACACCCTGCTACCCACACACATGCACACGCTCACCTGCCATTCCCATTATTTATCACCCTACATGAGTAGCTGTTGATACATGACAGGTACACATTTCAGAAGTGCACTATGTTGTTTACTACTGGCATCCCCTTCTCTACCTGTACTCACAGGGTGCAGGCAACCTCATCAGTTGGAAGATGTAATGTGCATCAGGTACTGTAGTACCCTGATTGCCACAGCAAACATGCTTCCCATACGGAAATGCACACACAGACACATCCCACATCCACACACTCGCCACATTCAGGCTTCAGAACACTATCTAGGTATATTCGGGTACATGTGCATGTTCAAGTAGCATGTAACACTATACTGAGTACTGGCACTTAGTTGTCTGTAGTCATGTTGTCTGTATAGAATAAAAGAAATGTTTTATTATCCTACTCCGTTTTGTGGACATTACTTGAACAAGTGTTACCTTACATGTGTTATCAGTACCAACACCTTCTGTTTTGTAGTTTTGTTTGTATAGGGTGCTATCAACATCACTGCTTGTTAAGGGTAATGACCACCCTGCAGTGCATAGCCCCATGTGGCAAAAGCCACATCCCACCCCATCATTGTGCACACACACTAACCCCACCAACAGTAAAACACATACTTTCCATTTGCAAGGTTCAAACCCACACCTAACTGTGCAATGACAGTAGAAACAGACACATTAGCAGAGTGTGCTATTTGCAGTAGTTGGAGAAACGTTTACTAATGCTGTACTTAGAGGGTGCTGACATCATCTGTGTGTAGGAGGAGGGATGTGCACCCTGTAGTGTGTTCTCCCAGTTGGCACAAAGCAGTTAACCCTCCCAGCATAGTGCACACACATAAACCACACTCATACATTCCCTTTGCAGGATTCAAACCCCACCTAACTACGTTATGACACTGAAGAAAGACACATTAGCAGAGCCCGCTATGCAAATTACTGGAGGACTTTACTACAGGTGATATAGTTATACAGTCCTGACATCATCACTATTTCAAAAGGGGGATCTGCATCCTGTACGATACTGTCACGGTTGCTAATAGGGACATTTCCCACACACACACATCGATGTGTTGGAGGTTTGCATATGTGGGGGATCCAGAACACCAGTGTGATTAGTATATGGTTTGATTGCAACAATGAGGGATATACTCCCAGTGGTGATTAGTTTTTACTCATGTTTGTAAAGATCAGCTCTAGTATATCTGCCCCTCTTGTGGGAAGGTTGGTTACCTGTTCCATAGCCAAAGAATGTCTGATCAATGGGAATCTTAGAGCTTGGGTATTGTGGCCTGTGTAATGTACACAGTCTATGTTTGGGCAGCTGGCATCACCCAGTATGATGGTGTTTGCAGAGTAATGTAAACTCTCCTGTGTCAGCATGAAGGCTGTGTGGGAGACCTGAGTTTGAGAGGGTGCTGTAAGAGCTCCTCTGTGTCTCTTTCCATGTGGTCCAGGGAGGTACGTCCCAACAGGTAGCTGACTGTGACCCTCCCCTTGCTCTGTCTGGAGTGCGGCACGTCTGTCAACAGCTCATGTCAAGCAAGTGCACACCCCTCATAAATGATGTGGAAGCCTTCAAAGGCCCAAGGCCTGTTGAAAATATGGACCAGACTGCAGATACCTGTATAGAGGCATTCTGTGGACACATTCAGGAATGCATGGATCATGAAGCCACATATGAAAGCATGACCCAATTCTCCAAAGACAGATGTCCTGGGCACCGGACACCAGCCATAAACACACTATACAATAGAAGGATGGCGCCACTACATGATACAACAACCTCCCAAAATGTGAAGGCACCACTGATGAGTATTGGAAGACAACTACAGGCACCCATATGATTGTCTAAGGCCATCTTTGAGAGAGGATTCCACAAGCCACTGAGGATAATCACAAGGCTGCCTGTAGTTATGTTAGTAACCTGGGTGGTACTACCCAGATATGCTCAGAGGTAATACAATATGTCACACAAAATATAAAACACACAGACATTGCCATCATCCTAGTGGACAGGTTCAATGCTGCCTTCTCTCCCCACCACACCAAAGGGAACATATGTCTCGCATCACAGTGCTTCCCCTGACATCACAGATGCTCAGGTAAGAGATGCCCTTCCCAAAGCAGTAAACACTGCATCAATGGGACCAGACAGTGTCCCAGGCTGTGTCCTACATGAACCACAAGAAGAGCTACACCCAGACATAACACCACTGTTCAATCCCAGCCTTAATACATGATATGTGACCAGAGAGTGGCATACAGCAACAGTGGTCCCTCAACATGCAGGTGGTGCCGCCACGGATCCTGGACACTACTGCCCCATATGTCTGACTAGCTTTGTCTGCAAAGCTATGGCAAGAATCATCAAGAACCTCACATATCTAGATATTGTGGACCTACAGACATGTCACCATACACAGTTTGGCTTTGTCAATGGCAAATCCTGCCTATCAAACCTGTTTGCTTTGTTTGAAACAGTCACCAAGGCCACTGTCAAGGGGTAGGAGGTCCACACAGCCTACCTGGACCTTGCATAAGCCTTGGATACAATACCCCACTTGTGCATTCTAGGGAAGCTCACCAGTGTACATATTAACCCCTATGTCACTATGGGTATTGCACAGTGGCTCAAGGGCAGAACACACATGGTAGAATTGCTGGAGCCATGTCAGCCTCCAACCTGGTACAAGTGGTGTCCCACAAGGCAAAGCCCTAGGGGCTGTCATGTTCATTATATATTTGTCATAGGTACAGGCCAACATGGAAGTACTGTGGCTCAGCACGTCACAGGTGACTGCAGACCGAACACCATAATCAACTCAACAGCTAACACACGCATCCTCCAAAGGGACTCTTGCAAACACACGACTTGTGCCACAGCCATGACCTCAACATGAATGACAGAAAGAGTATAGTCATCCCCTTTGTCAAACAGTAAATGACCACAATGTACCACATATGTGTTAATCCAGTAAGTGCAGACCTAGGAATTATGGACCTTGGGGTACGAAGGTTGATAGCATCCTACCATTTGACAACAACATGGACAAAGTGGTTAGGTAAGCATGTGATATGGGCCACATCATCATGGGATCCACATGTAGGCCAGGGGAGGACATTGTGCCCCTTTACTCATCCCTCATCATGCCCATAATTGACTATGATGAACCTGTCGGCATGCACCTTACCAGACACCTGCAGCAACTGGGGCTACCACATATGTACCTCGACAAGGTGATCAAAGTGCTCAAACAGATGCCACATACTGACTGGTTAAAGTAGCAGCAGCTCTACTCAGTGACATACTGCCTCTTCATAGGCAATCTGTGCCTTACATAGAAGGCCAGGTCATACCCTCACGTAATGGCCATGCTGCATCTCAGAATATCCAGATCCCACCAGGATACACGCTGGAAATACATGAACTTCAGGAGTGATATACATAGGACATGGTGGAGGGGCACATTCACAACTCAGAGGCACCCTTCATTCCTGATTATTATCCCAATAGAGGTTAGGCGGACTGACTCAGTGACTATCCTCAAGAGCGATATTAATGACTGGATGTGACATTGTAGGGTTACCCTGGGTATCACTTATGTGTCACTGTGAGAAAGAGGCACAGTATACTAACCTTGGAAAAGGGCATAGCAAGACAGATTCACAATGCATGTTGAAAGGCACGCACATTCTGGCTAGGTGGATACATGCCCTGGGCAGATATCCCTGTACGAACCTATGGACCTATGTCTCTTTTTCACCATTGGCCCTATGTGCTGTCAATCACCAATGTAATCTCAATACTCTGGTAGCATGTGCAAAGGTCAGTTGTCAGTCACCTCTATGGTACAGTTGTGGAATATGTGTGTCATGTAGTAATGTCACAGCTGCCACATGTACACAGTCAACCCTATCCCTACCCATTGATGTACATCACATGTATGAGATGGAAACACATGGCCAAACTGTAACAACAACATACAAGTCAGTCAGATGCATGGACACATATGACTCAGTCATTGTCCATGCCACCACAGCTGATGTGGGATGTCGCTCACTGGGGTACGTGATAGGGAACATGGAAGGGATCACTGAGCAAGTGACACAGGCTGGTAGACCCCTGACCTTGGTTGGCATCAGACCCTCACCAGGGATTCCGACAAATTACTGAATGCTAATGAATAAGTGTATCTACAACACCCTAGCTGAATGGTTCTTAGCATGCAGTCACTGCATTGCTATGGAATACTGTCTTACCACTCCCACAACAGGTGAAAACATGCAGCTCCTGTACATTAACAACATGTAGACCTTATGCCCCAGACCAGGTGTGCATCCCTCACTACTAGGCTGATAGCATCTACATCTCACACTGTATATACACATCCCACATGCAGCATCTGCACAGAAGACCACGGTCATAATGTTACCCTGTGCAAATACCATGTATTCACATGTGGCAGGCATCACACATGGTAACTATTGAAAGTCACAGGTACATATGTGTATTTGGCACACACATACATCATGTGTTCATTGCCATAACCGGTGTAATCAATGTCATGCATTATTGTGAGGGACAACCCACATACATGGGCATTCTGTGTGTGCACAACACACATGGCATGTCTGTAATCAAAAGCCATACATAATTGTGATATCGTTTAGAAATGGGTATGTGCATCCTGTAGTGTGTTTTCCCAGTTGCCAAAAGGGATATATCAATCATACACACTTTCAAACCCCTACCTAACTATGTTAAGACACTAGAGACCGACGCATTAGCGCAGTGCACTATTCGCATTACTGGGGAATGTCCTTTCCCCTGATATACTTATAGGGTGCTGACATCATCAGAGTTTAGAAAGTGGACTGATCATCCTGTGGTGTGTTTTCCCAGTTGCCAAAAGGGATGTTTCTTTCATACCCACACACTTACCCCCTTCACACACACTTGTCATCTGCCGGATTCAAACCCCTAGCTAACTATGTAAAGACAGTAGAGATGGACGGACTAGCACAGCGCGGTATTCGCATTACTGGGGAAAGTCCTTTCCCCTGATATACTTATAGGGTGCTGACATCATCAGAGTTTAGAAAGTGGACTGATCATCCTGTGATGTGTTTTCCCAGTTGCCAAAGGGATGTTTCTTTCATACCCACACACTTACCCCTTCACACACACTTGTCATCTGCGGATTCAAACCCCTACATAACTATGTTAAGACACTAGAGACGGACGCATTAGCACAGCGCTATTCGCATTACTGGGGAAAGTCCTTTCCCTGATATACTTATAGGGTGCTGACATCATCAGAGTTTAGAAAGTGGAATGATCATCCTGTGATGTGTTTTCCCAGTTGCCAAATGGGATGTTTCTTTCATACCCACACACTTACCCCTTCACACACACTTGTCATCTGCGGATTCAAACCCCTACCTAACTATGTTAAGACACTAGAGACGGACACATTAGCACAGCGCTATTCGCATTACTGGGGAAAGTCCTTTCCCTGATATACTTATAGGGTGCTGACATCATCAGAGTTTAGAAAGTGGAATGATCATCCTGTGATGTGTTTTCCCAGTTGCCAAAAGGGATGTTTCTTTCATACCCACACACTTACACCCTTCACACACACTTGTCATCTGCCGGATTCAAACCCCTACCTGACTATGTTAAGACACTAGAGACGGACGATTAGCACAGCGCGCTATTCGCATTACTGGGGAAAGTCCTTTCCCTGATATACTTATAGGGTGCTGACATCATCAGAGTTTAGAAAGTGGAATGATCATCCTGTGGTGTGTTTTCCCAGTTGCCAAAAGGGATGTTTCTTTCATACCCACACACTAACCCCCTTCACACACACTTGTCAAGTGCCGGACACAAAGCCCCACCTAACTATGTTAAGACACTAGAGACGGACGATTAGCACAGCGCTATTCGCATTACTGGGAAAGTCCTTTCCCTGATATACTTATAGGGTGCTGACATCATCAGAGTTTAGAAAGTGGAATGATCATCCTGTGGTGTGTTTTCCCAGTTGCCAAAGGGATGTTTCTTTCATACGCACACACTTACCCCTTTACACACACTTGTCATCTGCCGGATTCAAACCCCTACCTAACTATGTTAAGATACTAGAGACGGACGCATTAGCACAGCGCTATTCGCATTACTGGGGAAAGTCCTTTCCCCTGATATACTTATAGGGTGCTGACATCATCAGAGTTTAGAAAGTGGAATGATCATCCTGTGGTGTGTTTTCCGAGTTGCCAAAAGGGATGTTTCTTTCATACACACTTACCCCCTTCACACACACTTGCCACCTGCTGGATTCAAACCCTACCTAACTATGTTATGACACTAGAGATGGACGCATTAGCACGGCGCTATTCGGATTACTGGGAGATTCCTTTGCTCCAATATACTTATAGGGTGCTGACATCATCAGAGTCTAGAAAGTGGAATGATCATCCTGTGGTGTGTTTTCCCAGTTGCCAAAAGGGATGTTTCTTTCATACACACTTACACACACACTTACCCCCTTCACACACACTTGCCACCTGCTGGATTCAAACCCCTACCTAACTATGTTATGACACTAGAGACGGACGCATTAGCACGGCGCTATTCGGATTACTGAGAGAATCCTTTTCTCCAATATACTTATAGGGTGCTTACATGATCAGTGTCTAGAAAGGGGGACGACCATCCTCTGATGTGTTTTCACATTTGCTAGGGGTAACATTTGGACCAAGTGTGTGAGCATGCCCAGTTCAGCCTTCCTGTGGCATGTTGTGTGAAAGATGTCTCATTTATCTAAGTGTGTGAGCATGCCCAGTGTGGGCTTTACATATGTTGAACTCTGCAGCCCATCACATTTGTGGATGAGTGTGACCTTCAACAAATACCTCCAGTTTATGGTTGTGTGTTCTGTGCCATGTTGTGTAGTTACTGTCCGAATGCTTTTTGTGTGAACAAAACTGGGAGTATACTGTGCCTGCAGGTTTTGCATGGGATACTTTGCACACAATTGTCAACATCCGTTCATACTGACCTAACACTGTAGCACTGTCTAGTGTAGTGTTTCAGTACTTTCACTGTGGTGGTCAGTATCCTGGGCTTCAGTCCTATCACTGATTTACATTTCCATAGTGTGCACAACAGGCTGGTTAAGGTCCAGTTGTGCACATCTGCACAAAGGCAGTGCCTCTACAGACCCTGTTAATTGCTGCCCCATAAGCTTAACAAGTGTAGTCTGCAAATCTATGGAGAGGATCATAATTGAGCTCATAAACAAAGATATAGGGGACATGCAGACATTGTACCCATCCCATTTTGGCTTGGTCAGGGGCAGATCATGCCTTTTGTACTGGGTTGACATCTTCAAATTGGTCACTTAGGCCATTGTTGGGGAAAGGCAGTCCATACAACCTACCTTGGCCTTGCTAACACTTTCAACACAATACCCCACTCAGGTATTGTGGAAAGACCTCACAACTGAAATGTAAACCCATATGTCACAAGATGGGTTGCAAACTGGCTTAAGGACGGGACCCACAGGGTTAGAGTTGCTGGCACTATGTTAGACTCCAGGCTGGTCACAGGTGGTGTCACACAGGGCTCAGTCCTTGGCCACCATTGTTTGTCATGTACTTCCCATGAGAACAGGCCAACATGGGAGGACTTTGGATGACAATGTTAGCAGATGAGTGCACACTGGGCACCATAGTGGACAGTGCATCACACACAGATATCCTTCAGAAGGGACTCACAGTAACTGATAGCTGGTGCCAGGGCCATGGCCTGAAGTCAGAGTGCACAACATGTGTAGACATACCCTTCAGGAAAAGCAAGGTGACCCCAAGCTACCATATTGGTGGCAATCCTCTAAGCACAGAGGAGGTTATCACGGACCTGGGGACCCAGGTTGACAGTCGCCATTCTTCTCAGACTCACATTGCTAAAGTGGCTAGGAAGACCTTCTACATTGCCCACCTGATAAGGATGGGATTCACATCCAGATCTAGTGGGTCATTGTCCTGTACTCTTCAGTTATCAGACCGGTGATCAAGTCAAATGCCCTATTCTGGCTGTATCTCACCCAACATCTGCAGCAATTGGAGACACCCTGACTGTCCCCACCTAAAGGATCAAGGAACCACAACAGCTGTCATATGCTGCCAGATTGAAGACACTCACACTCTATTCACTCACATACCGTCTGCTTAGAGGTGACATGTGCCTGACATGCGAGGCCATGTCCAAACAGAGATTAATGGACATGCTCCACCTCAGACTCAGAAGATCCACCTGAACCACTAGTGCAGGTGACTGACACCTTAGCAGGGATGTATGTTGGACATGTTGTAGGGATGGAGTTATCACTCGGAGACTCCTATGCTGTGGAATACAATCCTGGTCCATTTGAGGCAGAGCACCTTGCTGGCTGTGTTCAAGAGGTATCTTGACCTAATGCTAGTCGGAGAATGTGTTTGTCCATCAACACATTGTAAGCGTAGTTTGACATGTCATATGTCTTGTTTAGTATACTGTGCCTCTGTCTACCTGTGACATAACATTGATACCCAGGGTAAACCTCCCATCTCCCATCCACTCATTAGGATTCCTGTTGAGGGGACTCAACCAGTGTCTTTATGGACAACCTGTAGTGTTAGTTTACTCATGTGTGGGGGTGGCTTCTGTGTTTTGGATAATGCAGTACAGCCTGTCCTATATATGTCAGTGCTGGGGTTCAGGTCCCTCATGTGCATATCTCCCTGCCATTCACATTGTACAAGGTACGGCATGTGCATTGCTGACAGCTTGGACATGGCTTTCTACATCAGGCACAGCTTGTGTCTGGGTGGCCAGCATGGCAGTGTGTGTAACTGCATTCTGTTTAATCAGGCAACACATTACATGTGTTCCAGCTCTTTAATACTCCTGGTGAGGTACTGTTGTGGACTTTACAGTTGCTGAATCTATCTGCTGAGGTACACCACACAGGCGCTGTTGTGGTCATTTGTAATGCTGCTGAAAGATAACTGCAAAACCACAATGACCTCCCCTTAGCTAGATGTCATAACCCTCATGATTAGGTTGGTATATGGATTGTTGCTGTTAACCCTACAGCCACATTTTTGTCCAATGCAGGATATCTATCACCTTGTGTCCCCATTCTGGCATTACATGTTAGGAATGTCATGGGTCGACACCTATGTGGGAATTGGTGGTCACTTACTGGATTATCCACAGAGGCTGACTATACTGTTTTCACCATTTAACATGCTGACATGGCTATGGCACCAGCTGTCTGTTTCTATGTGGCCCTTTTATGGGATGCTTGTGTCAGCTGGTGTATCAGATATGTCAGGCGGCTTGTTGTCCTCTACAAACATGTTCCAGCACAGTCCTTACTTGTTGGCCTGTACCTATGGGGCATATATACCAGATGGTGAAGGTCCCAGGACCAAGCTTTGTGGGATGCCTGTTATATGTGGTTTGTAGTCTGACATGGCTGCTGCATGTCTGACCATGTCAGTTCTGTCGTTGGTCTGGTTTGCAACCCCTCCCATGACATTGGGGTGTATATATCAGCTGGTGAGCAAATCTATCACGGAACACATAGGGTATTGTACAGAAGGCTTTGCAAGGTCCGGCTACACTGTGTGGACCACATTGCCCTCATCACTGACTTCAAGTACTGTTTCAACTGAGTCACACATGTTTAGGGGTGGGGTCTGCACTTTGTAAACCCACACTGGGTAGGGTCGGTGTCAATAGATCCACAATATCATTATGTCTGTGGTACATGCTGGTCCTTTCCATAGCTGTGCAGACCAAACCTCTCATGATTCTGTGGTGGTTGTTTTCCTATCCATTCAGGAGACACCTTTGTTGAGAACACCCACTGTTGTTGTACACTGCTCTTTGGAGTGCATTACCCTGTGGTAAGGGTGACATAATGTCAGGGAGGCGGCAGTCTGCTGGGAAGGTATTTGGCATTATGGGGGTTTGCACTGCACATGTCAGGATGTATGTTGGCCATACCTGTGTGTGTCTGGTATGTTGTTTGTAATATCGGTGTGATCCGAGCATATCCAGGAATCAACAACATGCTTACTACCATCATTTGCAACAGCCTTGGGGTTATCTGTAGTGTCCTGTACAATCTGTATCATAATGGGTTCATACTAGGCTACCCCCTAGGGCATCTGTAAGCCTGCATGTCCATTTTGTTTGATGGATTCTGGGAATTGTTTACACCTGTGTCAGTGCTAGTATGATACCAGGGTATAGTGACAAACAGCTCAGAAGCTGACTTCACACTTCTTCGGACTGAGATGGTATCCATTAAGCCCACTGGGCCAGTGGAAACCACAACACACAATGGTGACTCCTGCACAGACACTTTCTACGGACATCTCCGAGTAAGCATGGACCATGCAATCACAAATGAGAATGACACCTTCGCCACCAAGGGAAAGTGGCCTGTCTGGTGGACCCCAGCCATAAACAAACTGTATAACAGATGAAGGATACTAATGCAAGACAGAGCTACATATCCAGAATGTAAGGCAGCTGTGATCAGCAGTAGTAGAAAGCTACATTCTCACATAAAGACACCCAAGTTCAACTTGGGGACATAAATCACCACAGGCGAATAAGGAAACCACACTGCTTTCTTCAGTTATGTCTGACGCCTAGGTGGGAACCCTCATATATGCTCAGATTTGGTACACAACAACTTATATCCCAGGGACCTGACAGATATTACTGACACCCTGGCAGACCAGTTCAGTGCAATGTACCCCTCCCTCACCCCCAAGACATGATAGTTATCACAGCTGTATGTAACCTCACTGTCATCCTGGATGTCCATGTGAGAGCCGCAGTCAGCAAAGACGAGTACACAGCATCAATGGGACCTGATGGTATCCCCAGTTGCATGCTATGTGAACTACAGATGGAGATAAACCTGTATATGCAGATCCTATTTAACCTTAGCCTTGCTACAGGATCTGTACCTGAACACTGGCGTCACGGCAACAGTGGTCCCACTCCACAAAGGAGATGCCTCCACAGACCCTGGCAGCTACCACCACACAAGCTTAAACAGCCTTGTCTGCAAAGCTTTGTGAAGGGTCATTATGGAGCTTCCACACAGAGACATTGGTGTCCTACAGACCCTTGATCACACCCAATTCAGCTTTGTACAGTGCAGATCCTGCGTTTTGCACCAAGTTGACTACTTTGAAACTGTCAGTAGAGCCGTTGATGAGGGCTACACAGTCCACACAACCTACCTGCGCTTGGCTAAGGCCTTTGACACAATACCCCACTCAGGCATCATAGACAAGCTCAACAGCTGAGATATAACACCATATGTCACAGCATAGGTTGCAAAATGGCTCAGAAACAGAACCCATAATGTCAACATTGCAGGTGCCTTGTCAGGTTCGAAGCCAGTCACAAGTGGTGTCCCACAAGGTTGTGTCCTGGGACCTCTCTTATTTGGTATTTACTTTTCAGATGTGAAAGCAAACATAGGAGGGTTGTGGCCGACAAAGTTTACAGATGACTGCAACCTGGGCACCATAGTGAATACATCAGCCAGCACACACATCCTACAGACTGCCGTCACACTGACAGATAGCTGGTGCTGGACTCATGGCCTAAAACTGACTGCGACTGATGTGTAGCCATCCCTTTGGGAGGAACACAGTACCCACAGATCTGTACATAGACAGCAACCCAATGAGTACAGGAAACAAATCAGACAGCTGGGGACACATGTAGATAGTGACATCTCATTTGACACCCATGTTGCCAAAGTTGTTTGACAGACTTTCTATCTTGGCCACCTTATCATGGAGGGTATTCCATCCAGACCATAGGAGGTCATTGTACCACTATACTTCTCCCTTATCAGGCCCATGCTTGAATACAACGCCCCATTTGGTATGTACCTCAACCAGCACTTGCAGCAGCTGGAGAGACCCCACAAGTACCTTACCATGACGATCATACAACACATGTCATATACTTCCAGAATAACTAAAAACAAGCTTTTTTCAGTGTCATACCACATACGTACAGGTGACCTATGCCTGACATACAAGACCATGTCCGATCAGGATTTGGTAGACATGCTCCACTGCAAGCAATCCACATCCACCAGAAACATGGGAGCTAAAGATTTGAACCTCAGCACATACATGTATAGGACATGCTGAAGGGACAGAGTCATAACTCAGAGGCATCTCACACTCTAGCAGAGTATCCCAGTTCATGTTAGACAGAGTACCTCACTGACTCTCTTCAAGAGACATCTGGACAGCTGCATGTGGACAGGGGCACAGACTGGACAGAGGCATAGTCACATTATTCAATTATGTAAGGTGGTCATAATGTGTCACTACTAAGTCAGAGGCACAATATTTCGTATCTATGCAGTACACATATTACCACTATGAGGGGTGGCAATAACAATATTCATCAGGGACACTCTCACCTCATGGTTGGTGGCAACACACGATGCATTGTACACCATCCGGGTGCAATTAACCATAGGCAAGACTGCTCTGAAGTTTGTAGCATGTTACAGGCCATCCTCTGAAACTCAGGTACCTCACAGAGCTTTCATGAAAACAGTGGCGGGGATACATGTACCTGCAAACACCATCACACTGGGTGATCCCAACTATCCAAATATAGACTGGGATCAGTACTACAGCCACAACACTCTAGCCCACAGGTTCCTAGAGTTCATACACTCACATGCCATGGAAGAACTAGTCACCATCCCCACAAGAGGAGACAACATAGTAGATCTCATCATCACAAACATGGGCTCACAATGTTCAACACCAGAGGTATACCCATCATTGGTGAGATCAGATCATGACCTACTCTCAGTGGAAGTCCACATCCCACCTCCACCCCAGATAGAAAAGACCACAGTGCAGAACCTCTCAGAAGCCGACTACACACTTCTAATGACTGTTGTGGTCTCTTTCAAAGCCCCAAGCCAGCAGACACCATTACCCAAGCCACTGTATCACTTACAACTGCCTTCTACCAGCACCTTCAAGACTGCATGGATGAGGCAATCCCAAACAAAACACAGACTCGTTGTACCAGAGGCAAGCGTCCAGTGTGGTGGACCTCAGCCATAAACAAGCACTACAACACAAGGAAGGAGGTACTACAAGATAGAGCGATATCCGTGGAAGGGTAGACACCCCTGCTCAATATAGGTGAAACACTGAGATCCCCCATGAAATCATCCAAGGCAAATATTGGGAGTAAACCCACTAAGGGCTCACGGGACAACAATGAGGCCTTTTATAGATACGTTACACACCTGGGAGGAAACTCCCAGATATGCTCAGAATAGGCTCAGAATGCTGTAAATATCACTGAACCTACAGACATTGCCAACATACTGGCTGACAGGTTCAGTGCAGATTTCTCCACCCACCCCTCCACCACAACTGGAGATATGTATGAAAGAGGATTGTAGCCCCCCAAACATCTCAAATGCTCAGGTGGGAACTGCTCTATCCAAGGGAAAGGACGCAGCATCCATGGGACCAGATGGTGTCCCTGGTTTTGTGCTCCATGAACTCACTCAAGAATTAAACCCGCAGTCAGGGCAGCTGTATGATCTTAGCCTCAACTCAGGATATGTTCCCAAGGAGTGGCATATGTCAATGGTGGACCCACTTCACATGGGGTGCCTCCACCAACCACGGAAACTACCATCCCATCAGCTTGACAAGCAGGGTCTGCTAAGCTATGGAGAAGATCATAATGGAAGTCATAGATGAGGACATAGGGGACTTGCAGACATTAGATCCAACCCAGTTAGGCTTTGTTGAGGGCAGATCATGCCTTTTAAACTTGGTTGACTGTTTCATAACAGACACCAAGGCCATTGACAAGGGCAAGGCACTCCACACAGCCTACCTTGACCTGGCAAAGGCTTTCAACACAATACCCCACTTGGGTATCATTGAAAACATCACCAGCTTAAATGTGAACCCATACATCACAGGATGGGTTGCAAACCGGCTACGTGACAGAACAGACAGGTTCAGACTTGCTGGTGCCATGTCACACTCCACAACTGTCACAAGTGGTGTCCCACAGGGCTCAGTCCTGGGCCCACTATTGCTCAGCATCTACTTTTCAGAAGTACAAGCAAACACAGCAGGATTATGGCTGACAAAGTTTGAAGATGACTGCAGACTGGGAACCATAGTTGGACACCCATCTGACACAGACATCCTTCAGAAGGGTGTCATAGTCACGGATAACTGGTGCCAGAGCCATGGCCTTACATTACACACTAAACAATGCATAGCCATACCCTTTGGGAAGAACAAGGTTACCACTAGTTCCCATGTAGGTGGCAATCCTCTAAGCACACAGGAGGTTATCAGGGACCTGGGCACCCAGGTTGAGAGTAACCTTTGTTTGACACTCACGTTGCCAGGGTAGTTAGGTAGAACTTCTACATTGCCCACCTCATCATGCAGGGATTCACATCTAGATCCAGGGAGGTCATTGTTCCCCTGTACTCTTCACTCATCGGACCATTGATTGAGTGCAATGCCCCATTCAGCATGTATATGACCCGACACCTATGGCAATTGGATGGGCCCACAAATTCCTCGACAGGAGGAGAAAGGGTCTCAAACATATTTCTTATGCTGCCCGACTGGAGGAATTCCAGCTTGATTCCGTGACTTACCGTCTGCTCAGAGGTGACCTGTGCCTGACATCCAAGGCCATGTCCAAACCTGAGTTAATGTACACGCTTCACCTCAAGACCTCTACATCCATCAGAACTACAGTGGCAGGAGATTTAAACCTCAACACAGATATTAATAGGATGTGCTGGAGGGACAGATTCTTCAACCAGAGAGTCCCTATGCTGTGGAACAACATCCTGGTACATGTGAGGCTGAGTACCTCACTGGCTTTGTTCAAGTGAGATCTTAATCAATGGATGGGAGATTGCAGGTATGCCCCAGGGATAACCTCAGTATCACTGCTTGTCAGAGGCACAGCAATATAATGGGCAAATTATCCGTCAGAGTGAAGGTGCGGCAGACTCCACGGAACTCTGGTCTAGGCTTATAAATGCCCTAGGGCAGATAGCCTAGTATGAACCTGTGAACCTGTGAACATAGGCCTGGGGCAGTTGCTGCTATTAGGACAGTGGTCTGCAGCAAGCTATATAGTAGTAGTCAGTTTTAGCCATTGGTGTTTGACCATGGCTAATGCATGTTGCTTCTTGTTGTGGTAACAACAGGGGTGTGTGGTTATCCATGCCATTTATTGGTAGTCACCCTCATTTTGTATCTTGTTCCATGTTTTTGCACATGTACATCACTGTATGAGGTGTGACCCTGGTAGTGTCAGGGTGCTGATGTGCGCTTTGACCCTGTTTTCTATTACAGCACTGATATGTGCATTCCTATACTGTGTGCATTTACACTGCACACATCTTGCTGTTTATACCTTTGCCATTGGGTAGCATTACATCTAGGTTCCTATCCCTTGTGATAGCTATGAGGTAGGTTTGTGCTTTTGTGGTTTATGATTGGTGAGGGTGGATGTTAGTCATGGTCCTCAGGTGTGCATATGATACATGGTATTACATTACTTAACACATGGCATTCATGCCTCGGGTGGTGCTGCAGGGCTGCCTCTGTCGGATGCACATACTACACTCCCTGTACATTTGGAAGCAGGTTGTGTCATGTTAGGCATCCCTGTTACTGTATGAGTGAGTCAGAGTGGGTATCGGTCCCAGTGTTCCTACTGACCAAGCATATGTGCTATCGTTGCCTCTTTGCCAAGGCCAGGGCATACTGGGCACGCCTCCTTCTGCCTACTGGGACAAGGTCAGGTTGTTCCTCCTCCAAGTCACCCCTGCCTGTGGTGGCCTTGGCAATGGTGGGGATGTTTGGCCCAGCCCTGTGCTGGTCCTGCTGCAGCTGTTTCCGCAGGATCATATTATGTAGCATAGCACATATCATGATCATTTGGGTACATGTAGTTGGTGTGTACTGCAAAGCTCCACCAGGCGTGTCCAGACACGGAACTGTGACTTGAGCAGCCCAAACACACGCTCTATGATATTACATGTTTGTGCGTGTGCCTCATTATGGCGTTCCTGTTGGTGTGTGTGCATTTCTGATGGGTGTCATCAGCCACGGCTCAAGTGCATAACCAGCATCCCCACTAGGTGTCCGTGTGGGAAGTCCCCATTGGCAAATGATTGGTACAGCTGCGTCAGATGCCAGATGTGGGAATCGTGGTAGCTACCAGGGCAGCCAGCACACACATTCATTATTATGCCCTGGGCATCACACACGACCTGGCAGTTGATGGAGGGTATCCCTTGCGGTTAATGTAGACTCTACCCGCTCACCGGCTGGTGCCTTGATGCGTATGCGTGCAGTCTATTGCACCCAGCACCTCAGGGTATCCCGCTATTTGCTGGAAGAGACGCATATTGCTGGACACAACCTCACGGTCACTAGGGACATATATATGATCACTGACATGTGGTGACATGGCATCCAGGAACTGGTGCAGTACCCTGGAGGCTGATGCCTGTGATATCCCCATCATATCGCCAGTTGGTCTCTGAAAGGTACCTGTTGCTAGTATTCTTAGGCCAGCACATACCTTGGTTTCCACTGGGATGGGTTCCCCTCTGTTGGTTCTGTGTGTGAGGCGTGGCCTGCACAGCTCAACAATCTGCTGCAGGAGCTCTCTGTCCACTCTATAGCGCTCTACTATCTCCAGCTCATGTAACCCATGGTAGGTGACCCTAGGCCTGTATACTCTTCTCCTTCATCTCACTCTGGGTTGTCTGTCAGCATCTGCATTATCACCACCCTCGGCAATTCGCCTATGTCTGATTATAACAGCTATGGCAGCCCCTAGCATTTCTGCTCTGAGTTCAGCTTTTTTCAGGTTTCAACTCTGATAGCTTAGTTTCTGGCAGTATCTCTTGTGAGAAACAGCCTGCACTGCTCTTTGTTGTGTTTTAAGTGCTGGGTTGGGCTTCTAGTCTGCCTGTGTAATTGCCTGCTTCTAATTGTTTCCACCAATTAACTTTAGTAGTATCTTCTGGCAGTTTCCCTGTATTTTGGTTGTTTCCTATTTCCTCTCTGTTTCCTGAGGGGGAGCAATGTGCACACCGGCTTAAACACGCTCACGGTAACTTAAACGCGTGTACACATCCCTACACGGTGTTACACGCGCGCACACATCCTTACACGGTGTTAGCTAGGCTGATTCATGCTAAAACGCACGCACACCGCCTTACACACGTGCGCCAGCAAACCGTTGTAAACAGTTTGCAACACGCTCCCACATGTTGAACCTGCCTTACACGCGCGCACTGCCGCATGCACGTATTTCAAGAAACTTAGAGTGTAGGGATAGCGTATGCCCTCAATTTCTTGACATTCCCAGTGTTCTGTTGGGACACACCTCCCTCCCTGATGTCTGTCTGTCATCTCTTACCTTACATTGCCCTCCAATCTGGTACATTTCTTTCTATCCTTGCCCCATGATGTCACCTACCTCTTACTCTGTTCCTCCCCTTCTCTAACTCTTACACGACTCAGAAAGTGCTCATTACTTATGTGGCAGTGTGATTCAGTATTGTAAGCCTCATTTACATAGGATTGCCTAGTAATGCTTAGTTACATATCTTACACGGAGCTTCCCGCGCTTGACAACCACTAAACGGAGGCCATATTGTTTTTGCTCTGCAAGTCCCTCCATTGACATTTCATGTAATACATAAATCCCACAATTGTGGGCTTATAAGCTTCGGTTTTCAGTTTTAGGTAGCGCACCCGTTTGCTGGTGTGCGCTACAGTTAAACACATAAATCCCGTGAAAAAAAAAAAGTTATATAACTTTTTTTTGCAACACTTTTTCATGCCAATGGCCAGATATTTGGCCATTGGCATGCTATATAACAAATGCACCCTTTATTTGGAGCTGACATAGCTCCGTTTTTAATTGCAGAAATGTACTCAGTTGTCAGCTGAGTACATTTCTGCAACACGTCCGTTACACGGACTGGTTTGGCTGTGGATCGCTCACATACCTCATTTGCATATCTTGGAGCTGCAAATGAGGTATTGAGCATTTCCACGCCCACTCCGTGTAAGAGACGTGTTAGCTGTCTCTTACACGGAGATTTGGGCTGTTGCTGAATCAGGAGGCTTACACGGAGGCTTACACTACTCTTGAACTCCGTGTAAGCCTTCCTGAATCTGGCCCAATGTCTTTTATAGCTATCATGTCTATACTATTACTTATCAACATAGAAGTACTAAAATCAGAACTTCTATGTTGTTTGACTACTTCTCTCTCATATTTCCTCAAATTACTCACTTCAGTAAATTTAGCTGATATTAAACTTTCAGGATAACCCCCATATACTACTTTTTACATAAACTTTGAGCATTTAGCACAAAAGAATACAAATAATGTTTCAAATAATCAGCACAATATACCTGCCAAGAATGAAATAGCTAAATAGCAAAGTTTTTGACAAGGAGGAAAAATACAGCCAGTACAAGAGTACCAACAAGACAGGTGAGACAGTTGAACTTGGACAGAGGTAGCAGCAACATTGAATGAGCCCCAAAACAAGGGTTATCAAAAAGGTTGATGGAAAAAAGGAAGAAACCTGTTAGAAAAATATGTATTTGAACATATATAAAGTGCTAGTTTAAAAGCAAATAGTATGTAATGCATTTTATTCTATTTTACAATATGGCAGTAAGAATGATCTTACATGTAATTGCTTGAAGCTTTGGAGCTGCAGTGTGTTTGAACTCTGACCCTGGCAGTAGCCAGCTCAGCAAGCTTATGTTTTTCACTAATGATTATCTGCTGGGTCAGGAAAATGAATGTATAAAGCATTGAAAATCTTTCTTCCTTCCTCTGAGATGGTTGGCCTTGCGAATATTTTCAGCGATAAAGCACAGCTGCTAAAAGTAATGTTGCGAGAAGAACAAAGAAGTATATTACAAGACTGAACTGACTATTGTATTCGAGCAGGACTGAAACCTTGAAAGAATAACATTTACAGAAAGACATTATAACTGACCAGGTGCTTTGCAAGGCTGTATTATTCTCATGGGAAAACTTTATAAAAGTTTAGCATCAGCTTTTTCTTATGAATAGAATATTGTAGACTATAGTGATGTAGGTGCCCTGTGACTGACCACGTCAGTGAAGTGGGCACAGCTTGAATGTATGGCTATAAAATGTAGCACATTTCCTGTATCATGTCAGACAAAACTCTATACTTGTATTGTATGGTATTTTGCCTCCTGGTGTACACTAGTAAAGTTTTTTTGCATCTGAGCCTTTTGTGTTGTCCTAATTTGTTTTTATTTAACAGTTTGGTCCTTTCTTTGACCGGAAACCCTCGACAGCTACAGATCAGAGTGTACCGGTGGTCGAATACTGCGCAGGAGAAGCTACCGAAATGGTTCTTCTTGAAGCACAAAGACCTCCGACTGAATTGTCGTCTTGAGAGGCTGACCACTTTTCTGATCTGCGGCCGAAGAGCGGTCTCGAACTGGTTGACCCAAGAGGCTCAGGTAGGAAGATTTTTGCCTTTTTTCTGTTTTAGATCAGGGACTAGGTTACAGTAAATGTTATTGTCATAGATTTGTTATACAGATCAGGGACAAAAGGAAATTACTGTATATTTTGTCAGAGATCAGGGAAACAGAATAAGGTAGGCAGTTATTCTAGATAAACTGTGTAAGGAACAAAGATACCACGTGGTAAACAAAGGGTTACGTAACATTTTCTTTTGATATGGGAAATCAGTGCACTAAAAAATCGCGAGATCCGCCCCTAACTGATGACGCAAAATATATGCAATTACAACAAGCAGATAATGTAAGGTATTATACAAAATGGGTTAATAAATACGAATTTGACAGTAAATTAAATAAAATTTCATTAGTTAAACTTTTAAAACAGCTTAAATCTGACGCAGAAGGTCAGGCAAAGAAACAATGACAATTAGGCATCCCTCAGGCACATAGGTGGATTGAGGAAGTGAACCGAAGGGAACAAAAAATTAAAAATGCGAAAACATTATTTTTAGACAAAGAGGATAATAATACAGTAATAGCGACAGCCCCTCCCCCTCCACCCCCTCCAATACCTTTTTTAGGATATGAAGCAGGAGGACAGGCTAGTCCACCTCCACGTTATCCTGAAGTTGCAGGAGCATTAAAACCATTTGTTAGAGAACCTATTGAAACTAGATCCCGGACACGTAAAACACTTAGGGACACAGATTTATATCAAATAGGGAAAGACTCACTAGAAGAGAGTGAAGAAATCTGTCCACTAATTGAGGTACCAAACCCTCAGGCAGGACAGGAAGGGCAGGACCCAACTCTCCTAGTGTATAGACCATGGACACCAGAAGATATTCGGAAAGCTACAGAGGGAATCCCTCATCCGAAAATTAATTACACAAAGTTTTTACAAGATTTACAAGGTATGAGACTAAGTTACCATTTGAATGGGGAAGAAGTAGAAAGGGTAGTTAGACAGGTTTTGGGTCCAGACTGGCACATGATTTGTGGCACCTGGAACTCTCATAACGCGGAGCTTAAACCACTCCCACATAATGACGCAGAATTAGACACCAGAGTGAAAGGTCTTACAGATCGAATTTCTGAAAAATGGAAACCTAGGGCAGATTGGACTTGCATTAACCAATGCCTACAACAAGATAATAAAACTGTAGATGGGTACTATATTAGATTATTGGAATGTTTCAATAACCATAGTGGTATGACTATTCCTGAAAGTCAGATGAATGATAGCTCATATGAACAGCAACTGAAAAATGCATTTTTGAAAGGGTGCATTGCACCTATCAGTAGCTTTATTACAAAGCATATGATAGATCACCGAACAAGCAGGCTACAAGCCTTACTTGAGTATGCTAGACATGCTGAAAGACATTTTAATAGTAAAAAGAAAAAGAAAACACAGTTCTTCACAGCTGAAGACGGAGCAGAAGTCTTTGTAGTACAGTCGAGTAAAAAGGGTAAGAAAAATACCCAGGGTAATAAACAATCTGACAAAAGGTCAGAGGATTTTGAAGAGAGAAAAAAGAAAGGTGAGTGCTTTAAGTGCGGTAAGAAAGGACATTTAGCAATGGATTGCAGGCTAAATAAAAAGGCGACTACAGAAGATAAAGATAAAGGTGATGAGGATTGACTATATGATAGTGATGACAATCAAAAATCATCAGGAAAGGTTAACAGACAAAGGACAAATGTAAATGTAGTGGAAGGAACAGAGGAAGTGCAAGCAGATGTACAGGATGGAGAAAGTGAAGTTTTAGACTTAGCATTATTGAGCTTGGAGCTCTATTTGGCAGACACAAAACCGGAAGTTACACTTCTGGTGGAAGGAAGAGAAGTGAAATTCTTGTGTGACTCAGGAGCGTCATGCACTTTGATACACCCTTCAAAGTTACCAGAACACTCTGAATCACCTGACTATATATTAGTGAAAGCAGAAAATGGACAGCTATATAGGGAGCCACTCTCCCATGATATAGCAATAACTGACCCAGTTTCAGGTATGACTCAGAAAAGTTAAATTGTAGTTTCTGCAAAATGTCCAGTAAACTTACTGGGAAGAGACCTTATGCAGATATTTGGCATATCAGTAGTTCCTACTATGCAGGGTATGGAAGCACAAAGACAAATGGATACTTTTGTGGTGCGATCGGAGGGTGAAACTTTTTATTGGTACAGCCAGGATCTAGTTACGACTGGTCCAGGGGCAGTAACTGAGGAACTGATGAATGTAGCCATCAGTAAGGTCCCCTCCCTGAGCACTGACCAACAGCATTTGTTACATTGTACTCTATACTACTGTAGTATGCCAGGACCTGATAAGGAATATGAGCAAGAATTGTTCAAGAATCCTGCTAACAGATTAGTATTACGAACCTTATATTGGGATACTGAGGGAAACAGTGTAGTAAGCTGTTCACTACCACAGGAATTCATGAAACTGTACAAATCCAATAGACTGCCACATGTCAGCTTGACAAAGAATAAAAAAGTGAGATGGGCAGATTTAGGAGAAAAAGTAACAAAATGGGAAAAACAAACTGATTTAGAATTTTCAGAACTAGGAGTACAAAAACAGAAATTGAATTGGCTAACGCAGACACGACCAGCTGTACACTTACAAACCAGTGAAGACAGCTGATTAGCATTCTTGTTAGAAGAAGAAGAAAAAGCCCTGTGCGATATACCAAACATTCTTTGGTCAACAGGTAAATCAGATGTAGGACTTATTCGAACAGCAGGTCCAGTAACCATTACACCAAAATCGGCATTTAGACCACAAAAAAGACAATACCCCTTGAGGAAGGATGCAGAGCAGGGAATCAAGCCTATAATAGCAGCATTATTCAAGGAAGGAGTACTGGTAGAATCTCTAGATTCACCATGTAATACCCCTCTATTTCCTGTTAAAAAAGCAAATGGGGAATGGCGGATGGTACAGGATTTACAAGCCGTAAACAATGCAATAATACCCAGAGCACCTACGGTGCCAGACCCACACACCTTGTTGAATGATTTGAAGCCACAACAAAAATATTTTACTGTGGTAGATATAAGCAATGCTTTCTTTTCAATACCTATACATCCTGATAGCCAGTATTGGTTTGCGTTTACATTTCAGGGTAAAAGATATACCTATACTCGGCTACCGCAGGGATATTGTGAAAGTCCAACGATATTTGCACAAGAAATGGCTAGCAACCTGGCAGGATTTACTCCACCAGGAGGTAGTCAGATTCTACTTTATGTAGATGACATCTTGCTAGCAACCCCCACCCAACAGCAATGCAGGGAAGACACAGTAGCATTATTGAAATTTTTAGCAGCACAAGGACACAAAGTAAACAAAAGTAAGTTACAACTTTGGAGAAAACAGGTTAGATACCTGGGATATGTAATATCCAATGAAGGTAGGATACTAGACGAAGATAGAAAAACAGCGATTTTACAGACACCTAAGCCAACAACCAAGAAGGAAATGATGTCCTTCTTGGGAACGACTAATTTTTGTTGAAGTTAGATATCAAACTATGCTTTACAATCTGCTCCATTGGCTGATTTAATATATAAAGCACCAATGGCAGCACAAGATGTATTACAATGGACACCTGAAGCAGAAACAGCTTTCTGCAGACTAAAACAATTGATAGCTTCATCATTAGTTTTAGGACTTCCAAATTACCACAAAAGATTTTTTCAAACCGTAGATTGCAAACAGGGATACATGACATCAGTCTTGACGCAACAGCATGGGAGTAAGCAACGCCCCATAGCTTACTATTCCTCACAGTTAGATCCAGTGGCATGATCATTGCCTCACTGTGTGCAAGCAGTAGTCGCAGCTGCAATGGCAGTACAGGCTTCGGCCTCAGTGGTGTTATTCCACCCTCTCACATTGAGAGTGCCTCATGCAGTCGCGATAATTTTACTGCAAGAGAAAATAGCATATCTATCTCCTGCTAGACATCTTTCTTGTATGACCATACTGCTGAGCCAACCTCATATGGTAATTGAACGTTGTACAACATTAAATCCATCAACGTTACTTCCGACTCCTGTGGATGGCACACCGCACAGTTGCCTGCAGGAAATTGAGCAAATAACTTTGCCCAGACAAGACCTCACTGATATGCCCTTGGATGATGCCGAGGTGACATTTTATATGGACGGTTCATGCAAAAAGGGTCCTACAGGGAAGAATCTAGTGGGATTTGCAGTAGTCACATATACAGAGATTTTAGAAGCCCAACCGTTACAGCATAACCTGTCTGCTCAAGCAGCAGAATTGATAGCCTTGACACGGGCTTGCACTCTAGCGAAAGACAAATGTGTGAACATATATACTGACAGTCAGTATGCTTTCTCTACAGTGCATGTTTTTGCGCAGCAATGGAAAAATAGGGGAATGATAACATCTACTGGCAAACCGATTAATCATGCGCAACTTATTTTGAACTTATTAGATTCTATTCAGTTACCTACCAAAGTAGCTATTTGTAAATGTGTAGCTCATACAAAACAACAGGATTCGATTTCAAAAGGTAATGCACGAGCTGATGCAGCTGCAAAACAAGCAGCCTCAGACTCAGAAACTTTACTTTTGAATGAGGAATTACAACCCTCTGAGACTTTACATTTAGAAATGTTGAAAACAATGCAGACATTAACTACAAAAGCTGAGAAACAGAAATGGGAGGCGAGGTGCAATCCTCGAAAATGGACTGTACATCTCCAAAGAGAAAAAGCCAATATTGCCGTCTAATTTATTTAGATATGCAGCTTTGTTGAGCCATGGGCAGAGCCATGTCTCAACAGCGGGGATGGTACAGTTAGTAAATCGAATATTCCAAACATATGGATTCACGAACTTTACACAAAAATTTTGTGCAGCATGTCATATTTGTAACAAACATCATGCACAAGGAGCATTCAAACCCAAGCAAGGGAGTTTTCCTATACCACCATATCCGTTCTATACTATCTGTATGGATTTCATAGAACTGAGCAAGTGTGAAGGGAAAAAATACTGTTTAGTAATTATAGACATGTTTTCCAAATGGGTAGAAGCTTTTCCTACTAAAAATCCAGATGCAGCAACAGTAGCAAAAGCTCTAATAAAAGAAATAATTCCTAGATTTGGCATACCGGAAATAATCTATAGTGACAATGGGACACACTTTGTTAATCAGACGATTCAGCAACTTGGGAGATTCTTTGGGATCTCCTTGAAAAATCATTGTGCTTACCACCCACAGTCTGCAGGACTGGTGGAAAGGTACAATGGAATTTTAAAAAGCAAGTTGAGGAAGTTAATGAATGAAACACAGAAGAATTGGATTTGCTGCTTGCCTTTGGCACTGCTGAGCATGAGAACAGTTCCAAATGTAAAGGGTTTGACCCCCTTTGAAGTGATATTTGGAAGGGCATATTATGTGCCACAGTGGAAAGCTCTCATGCCTGCAGAGCTAGAGGCTGACAGCTCATTAGCTAATTACATGAGGAAATTGTTAACAAATAAAACTGTTTTGCAGTTGAACTCTTTTTCAGATAAGGAACAGACCAGACCATTAGAAGCGGTGCTGACCCCTGGGTCCTGGGTGTGGCTGAAGGTCATAAAGAAGAAGAACTGGACAAGCCCAAAGTGGGAAGGTCCGTACCAGGTACTGTTGGAGATGCCTACTGCAGTCAAAGTTGCTGAGAGGTCGTCCTGGGTCCACCTGATGCACTGTAAACCGGTAAAGAATTTTCAGCTTGATAAACATTTTGAGACTGATACACAAAAAAGGCAGAATGACCAAGAGCAAAATGAGTAACAATACAAACCAACCCCGAAGATATTGTTTAACCATCTTGCTAACTATACATCTATTGACTATGATTGTGGTGACTTTCCTTTTGTTGTGGTTTTTCCTGCATATAACCGTACAAATGAAAGTGGAGAAACGTGATGAACTGTCTATAGACTGGCATCCAAACTTTAACACATACCTAGCTATGAAGCGTGTATATGTAGAGACTATGAACGTTTCAAACTGCTGGGTTTGTACTGCTATACCAACAGCATATGGAGGACTGTTGATGTCCGCTGTCCCCTTGGGGATAAATGAGACTTGGGAAAATTTACTTTTTGACACAGGTTCTGTGAGATCACAGGACAAGATTGCAATGTATTTGCCTATTACACAGAGAGGAATTGTTTGTTTCTATAAAAATGATACACTCCAAGTAGGTTGGAGTAACTGTAACATAACTGTATCTTATAAATGCTATATTAAGGCTAAAGATAAAACTACTAGTTGTAGCACAAATTATGATTCATATTTGAGCTTAATGAAAACAACAATAAAATATGTGCAGAGAAATCCTGAATTGCATAAACAATTGTCTGTTATAGACAAGAAAATGTTTCATTCAGAGTTAACCCGCATCAGTACTAAAGTAGAAAACTGTTATTTTGTATGTGGGAAAAAAGCATACAAATGGCTACCTGAGAATTGGTCTGGCAGTTGTTTTTTGGGTTATCTGGTTCCATCGATAAGGCATACTGCAGAATTACCTCTAGATAAGATACGAAACATAAGAGATGTAGCTCGAAAACCTGGGAATTCAGTCAAAAAACCTGCAAATCCAGTGGGTAAAATCGAAGCTGGTTGGAAGGATCATCCATCCGTGAAAGATAAAGAAAAATTGACTCATATGGACTTGAGTGATAGTGTTATATCCTGGGCTGGAATATTCCCAGCCTATGGAGCAGTCAAATCAATCTGGGAGCTGAGAAAATTGTCAAAGCTTCTCGAAGTAATGAGTAATGCAACTTTTTCCGCTCTCAAACTTGTGACTGATGAACTGAATGCAATAAGAACTGTTGTGCTACAAAATCGAATGGCTCTTGACTTCACCCTAGCGGCAAGAGGTGGTACGTGTGCGCTTATCAAAGAAGAATGCTGTGCGTTCATACCAGACAATCAACATGAGATAAATGATCACCTAGAGGTAATACAGCAGGTATCGGCCATGACTGAACCAGGCCCAAACCCACTGACGAACTTTTTCCAGAGTCTATTTGGTGGGTGGGGTTCAATCCTAATGAATATTCTGATTGCTATTTGTGTTGTTCTGCTCTTATTAGGAGCATGTGTCTGTTGTGGGATTCCCTGTATGAAAAGATTAGTCAGAGAATTTGTTGATATATCTGTAACTGAGACTTTGTACCAAGACATTGAATTGGATCTATTGGTTCCGAATGAAATTCTTTCCGAAATATAAACCAAATGACTTGCCTAGTTAAAAGTCCTTAAAGGAGAAGGCTAGGGAATGATATGATATTGTTTATATTTCTGAATAGAATAAAAAGTATTAAAAGGGAGGAAAATGTTAGAAAAATATGTATTTGAACATATATAAAGTGCTAGTTTAAAAGCAAATAGTATGTAATGCATTTTATTCTATTTTACAATATGGCAGTAAGAATGATCTTACATGTAATTGCTTGAAACTTTGGAGCTGCAGTGTGTTTGAACTCTGACCCTGGCAGTAGCCAGCTCAGCAAGCTTATGTTTTTCACTAATGATTATCTGCTGGGTCAGGAAAATGAATGTATAAAGCATTGAAAATCTTTCTTCCTTCCTCTGAGATGGTTGGCCTTGCGAATATTATCAGAGATAAAGCACAGCTGCTAAAAGTAATGTTGCGAGAAGAACAAAGAAGTATATTACAAGACTGAACTGACTATTGTATTCGAGCAGGGCTGAAACCTTGAAAGAATAACATTTACAGAAAGACATTATAACTGACCAGGTGCTTTACAAGGCTGTATTATTCTCATGGGAAAACTTTTTAAAAGTTTAGCATCAGCTTTTTCTTATGAATAGAATATTGTAGACTATAGTGATGTAGGTGCCCTGTGACTGACCACGTCAGTGAAGTGGGCACAGCTTGAATGTATGGCTATAAAATGTAACACATTTCCTGTATCATGTCAGACAAAACTCTATACTTGTATTGTATGGTATTTTGCCTCCTGGTGTACACTAGTAAAGTTTTTTGCATCTGAGCCTTTTGTGTTGTCCTAATGTGTTTTTATTTAATAAAACCAATGGAGGAGATTCTAGATACTTGTGATTTTAAGATCATTAATCTTTCCTCTTTTATGCTAAATCATGAAACCTGTCAGTTGTTAAGTAAGGGATGGAATTTTGTCCCAGCCAATAGAATGGACAAATATGATATAATGAACTGTTTGAGAGACTATGTACGGAAACTTAATTTTAGATTTATTTTTAAGATGGAGTCTGGTAGCAAGGATATGTTTTCTAAGCCTAGTGTATATAATCCACCCCTCAAGAAGGAATTAGAAATGTTTTTGACTGTTTCAGAATTGCAAATTATTGAACTGTTGGACAAAAAAAAAATATGCACAAATATTATAATTTATCCAAAAATGAAAGAGACTTATTTTATAGTCTGCTTAATAATAGTAGCATTTTAATAACCAAGACTGACAAAGGGAATGCATTGGTGTTGATGGTTAGGAGTGCATATGAATCTAAGATGTCTGAAATGTTGAGTGATGTCTGTTTTTATAAAAGTGTTTTATTAGTTGAAATTAAAAAATCATATTATTTTATATATTCTTTAAAGAATGGTTTTACAGTGGGACAATAACAGATAATATTAAAAAATATTTAAAAGTTGATAGTCCTAGAATGAGCCATATTTTGGATTTACGAAAAATATATAAGGACTTGAATAATCCCCAACTAAGACCTATTGTTGCTAGCGATGGAAGCAAAACTGAAACTATGGTGATATTTATTGACAAGCATTTTCAAAAGGTTGTTGAATTAAGCAATACACATAATAGAGACACCTTTGATTTATTAAGTAAGTTGGAAAAGGTGGAGGTTCAAGAAAATGATTTGTTGGTAATGATGGATATTAAGTCTTTATATACCGTAATACCTAATCAAGATGGAATGGAATTGGTTAGATAAAACTAATGTATTCAAAACTTTTTTTGACAAATACATCAGTTTGTTAATGGCAATTCTTGATGTGATATTAAGTTATAATTGTTTTGAATTTAATAGTGAAATGTATTGTCAAGTGAATGGTATAGCTATGGGAGCCGCTATGGCTCCTAGCTATGCAAATATTTTCATGAGTGGATGGGAGAAAATTAATGTGTTCAAGAGTTCATTTGCTACCAATATTGTATTGTTACAACATTTTATTAATGACGCTTTTGTAATTTGGAGGGGTAGAATTGGCTTATTACAAAATGTCTTAAGTTATATAAATGTTATTGATTTTTATTTAAGTTTTACCTTTGAATATAGTGCAAATAGTGTTAACTTTTTGGATGTAATTGTTTTTAAAGAAAATAATAGGTTGCTTACCAAAATTCATAAAAATGATGTACAAGATAATTCTTATCTGTATTATGACAGCATGCATCCTAAAAAAAAAAAACTAAGGAGAATATTGTGAAAGGCAATTAATGAGAGAAAGCAACCTTAAGAAGAAAGATCAGAATTTTGTAAACAAGAGTATAAATCTATGTAAAAAAAATAGTGTATAGGGGTTTTCCTGAAAGTTTAATATCAATTAAATTTACTGAAGTGAGTAATTTGAGGAAATATGGGAGAGAAGTGGTCAAACAACCTAGACATTCTGATTTTAGTACATCTATGTTGATAAGTGATAGTATAGATATGAAAGCTATAAAAGACATTATAAGGAATAACTGGAGAATAATAAGTAGTAGCCCTGAAATTAAAAGGGTGGTAGGTGATACTCCTGTGTTTGTGCAAAAAAAGAGGTAACAGTTTTAAGAATTATTTTCAAGCTAGATTAAAAGTACCTAAAATTAAATGTGACAAACCTGGGATGGCAAAATGTTATAGTTGCAAAAAGAATAAATATTTGTATACTGAGTCCAAGGAAGTTGTAGTCAATAGGGATTGTATAAAAGTAAAAAGGCGTTATACATGCAAAATGAAATTTGTTATATGTTTAATGTTTTGTAAAGTTTGCATGCCATGTTATGTAGTTTGAACAACTAGAGAGCTGTATAAGTGAATTTATAAACATAAGTATGTTATTTAAATCAAAGATGGAAAAAAAGGCCATTGTGAAACATTATATGCAAGAAAAATGTAAGGTTGATTTCAAGTTTATAGTTTCAGATGATTTCAAGATTGTGATAACATGTTAAATGCAAAGGAAAAACTGGGGTGGCTTGAATATACTTGCCAAGTAAGGTTAAATGCTTGCTATCCCCCAGGGTTGAATAATAAGGAGGATTTTGTAATTCACCTTAAAAAGAAGAGGTTTAGGCATTAATCAATGTAACTGAACATGTGACTTAATTTTTGTATTTAAATGAGATAGTGTATCAGAATGAGGGAGTCTCATTTCAGAGATGAAAACACTTACATGTTTTTAGCTATTTATATTTTATTTAACATTTGTTAACTGGGAAAGTCCGACTTGGAACGAGGCCAATTTTCAGCAGAGGCCTGGTGAGAAAGGCTCCAGATGCATGTCTTTGTAATGTGGGAGGAAACCGGAACACCCAGTGGAAACCCACATGAATGCAGGGAGGACATGCAGACTCCACACAGAAGGCAACCTAGCCGAGAATTGAATCAGAGAACCTCTTGCTGTGAGGCAACAACGCTACCACTGCACCACTGCACCATCCACATATGTTTTAGTAAAAGGTTGTGATTTTCTTAGACCAAATTTTATTTTATATTTATTAACAGTTATTGAGCTTTTACTGTCTTTTGGGTTTAAATTGCTTTTGTTTCCTAACCCTAATAATGCTGTCCACTCTGTTGACTGAACAAAAATTCCATTAAATTCAGTCTGATGAGCCAAAAATAAAGACACATCCTCTTTAATTTATTAATGCAAGGATGTACTTTCTTTATCATGCTCCTTTATATGCTGCTTATTGAGTTTAATTAAAATGCCCATTAGGTCACACCCCAACCTTGTCAAAAAAAAGCACAGAGTTCCTAATTAAGACCACTCTTAACCAATATATTGTTGGGAAGTTTACTCAGTCTGAGATCTATAGAAACCATTTTAAATAGGATATATATCCATCCACAACATTTTTTTCCCATTTCTGCATGGGGTTAGTGTCTCACTTCAAGAATGACATTACCTAGGGCCAAGGTTTTCACTGCCAGGTGGCTAGCCCTGCTGCAGTTTGTTTAGAAAAGCATTATCCCATACTAAAGACTTATACTTAAATAATTTATTTTCAAAAAAAATTATAATGTCCATCAGGAAAGTCAATCAACTAAAGACTTAACTATTTATTTAACATTTGTTTACCAGAAAAGTCCACTTGGAACAAAGCCAATTTGCAGCAGAGACCTGGGGAGAAATGCTCCAGATGCATGACTTTGTAACATGGGAGGAAACCCATATGAACACAGGGATAGCATACAGACTCAACACAAAAGGCACCCCAGCTGAGAATTGAACTGGGGAACCTCTTACTGTGAAGTGACAATGCTAACCACTGCGCCATCCAGACAAGTTAATCTCAAAAGACGTTTGCTTAACATCAAACTTTCTTCCAAAATACCAGTTATGAAGTTTTGGGAGAGAATCAGTGAAAACATCACAGCTGACTAGAAAAGGGATTGTAGTAATGCATTGGGGAAACACTCTACAGTGTGTACTTATTTTAAAAAGTTGTCTTTTTTGTTTGAGAATGTATTACAAGATTTCACAGAGATTGTGATGTCGATAATATTTTTAAGATTAAGGAACTAACAAGTTAGATTAAATGCCGTTAAACCAGCAATGTAAAATGAGCATTTAAACATTAAGAGCCTATTATAGGCTCGAACATTATAAATTAATAACCATTTTTTTTAAATCTGTTTTAACATATGGGGGGGATTCAATAATCCTCCGTGTAAGGCAAATGAAGTCTTACTCGGAAACGGCCGCCTAATAGTATGACGCTAGCGTGCCATGCATATTCATGAGGGCGCACTGACTCAACTCTAAGGCTAACACAGACCATGTAGGAATGCAGGGGGTGTGTCAGATGGCCAAGCAGTCCAAATATCCATGCCCCTGCAAGTGCCTAAATCTGCAAATGTCAGCAGATATGAGCGAGTCCGCTCAAATGTGTATACCCCCAACTCTACATTCCCCCACATTCAAACCCCCTGTACAAATTAAATAAAATGTCAAACAAATTTTCTTTTTTTTTATTATTCCCAAAATCGCTGCCAGTATTTGCACGTGTGTGCGCGGGTGTGCCCATTGCTTAGCTACAGTAAGCAGTTTAGACATCGAAGAGGATAATAAACTACTAATATGCAAATTAAGCCAAATTACAATAGCGTAGTGGTAGAGCCTTCGCACAAAGAGAAGGTATTCCCGGTTCGAGTGCCACCACTCCCCTTTCCATTTTCAGTAGGAAATCTGTGCATAAAAATAATTCCAGACATTTACCTTTTAAATGCTATTAAAATGCATTGAAATGGCCTATGTAGTAGTGAACGATATTTTAAATATAAAAAAGAAGGTGAAACGGTCATGCATACTAATAAATGCATAAGTAACCTATCTTAAGCAATGTGAAGCACTGCTAAGCAACGTTTACCAGTATTAAGCACATTTAAGAATAATTGCCCATAGCTTAGCACTGCTTTAACTAGTGCAATGGCTTTGCGCATAGCTGCGCATCATGCTAACTCGTGCATACAAAACATGTTTGCGCGGAGCTGCCTACCGTGCCAACTAGTGCAACGTTGGGCAACGTTGGGCAACGTAGAGCAACATAGAGCAATGCTGGGCAAAGTAGAGCAAAGTCGGCTAAACATAGCCACACCTCCTAGCCGGTCAGGCCAGTAGTAAAACAAAAAGCAATGGCAGGCTTCGAACCCAGGATACTGTGCATCATAATCAAAGTACAGAACCACTAAGCCATGACAGCTTTTGCTGTTCATGCACTGTCAACATACATATACATATTAATGAAAGTTTACTCAGTGCTAAGCAGGTTTGCACTTAGCTGAGAATTTTCAAAACCGGCCAATCACAAATAAGTGTGGGAAATGAGCCATATTTAAGCCCCATAGGTGGGAATAATCACCATAACTGGTTGTAGCTCCCATATGCAGTCAGAATGGCCGGTGCTGGAGAGGGCTCTCATTTTCGAGTGCAACGGTGGGGCATTGAGGAGTCAAAACTGATGGTTTGGCTCCTTGTCCATCATCATGATGCAAGACTCCTGCAGGGCCAGTTCCAAGGCATGGAGTACAAAGTGGAGGCTTGGAACCATCTTGCACATGATCTCACCAGTGCCACAGGCATCCCTCAGACTGGTGAACAGGTCAGACACCACCATGCAGACCTGAAGAGATGGAAGCAGGACCAACTGAACCAGTAGATACAGGAGGCCCGTGGGATGGAAAATGCCCCACTACTGAGTAGGTAGCCATGGAATGGAGTATGTAAGAATAGCTATTGTAGTCCATATAATGGACAGGTATATCTCAATATCCCTTCATTTACTTCACAGCTGCAGGTGTCCGTGCTGTGAATCAGCAAGCCTATGCAGATGGGTTGCTAAGGCTGCACCACCAGGCAGGTTAGTAATTATTCTGCATGTATTGTTATATAAAATAAGTGAGAGAGCCTGAAAAAAAGTGTTGTAGCCCAATAATAAAGGCATAAAATGCCCTGAATAATTTCTCTGCATGTACTGTTATATAAAATAAGTGAGAGAGCCTGAAAAAGAGTGTTGTAACCCATTACTAAAGGTATAATACGTCTTGAATAAGTTTTCTGCATGCACTGTAATATCAAATAAATGAGAGACCTTCTAGAAAAGTGTGTAATGTAATTAATAAAGGTATAATACATGGAGTGTGTCCGTGTCACTTACTTTGAAATGTTGTTGTACTCTTGCATTATATAAATAGTACTGTTGTATTAAGTGCTGTCAACCCACAGTTGGGCAGGCACATATAAAGTGGATGAAGGGAGTGCCAGTAGCTGTAAAGCATATATACAGTCCTCAACAGTTGGATAATAGCTGGCATGCATAGGTAAATCTGGCACATGAGTAGCTTGTTAATGTGTTCCCCAGAAATGTGAGTGTGCTGCTAGAAATGTAGGGGGCTGTAGAAATATAACTGATAATGTCACGTGAACACATCCAGATATGTAGATATATAAATATAAATAAAATATATAAATACGTAGCAGTAACATCTGCATCCTGGACAGTTAGTATGTCAGATATAGGTCAGGTATATAAGGAACTAGCCAAACCCATTACACAACTTAATGCACGTTGCCTAGTGTAATAATACATGTAGGGGATATACACCTGCAGTCAATAGGAATGTAGTGTAAACTATAAGTACATATAAGATGTTAATGGAGGTATATTTTTATACCCTACTGTATGTGCATAAACAATGCAAGTCCACACTTCAATGGCTATGTCTAATCTCAAAACATTTGTTGGGACATATGTCCTATTGTTCTATAAATAACTGCATTTATTTTGATGCATGTGCCCTATTCAAACACCACAGTCTTGGTGGCCTGTTGCCACCAATCAATCCTGCATGCTGTTGGAATGTCCACTGTTGTTCTATATATGCATGTGTTATGCTTGCTGTTCAACTGTTGGAACTCTGGTGTGTTAGGTTAATGAGAATATTACTGCATGTTGTTACAACTAATTTGGAATGCTGTTGGCTGTTACCAACCCATAATGTCATTAAATCCTCCTAAATATAGAACGTATGGGAAGGCCAGTCCCAGCGGACCCACCTGTCCCACCACAGCTGGCGATGGCATCTGGCACCAGCAGGTCCGGTGCCCAGCCCGGGACCTCCTCCTCCGGTGGCTCTGTGCCACCTTTGGGTGGAAGCACTGCAGGGGATGGGGCTTGTCCCCCCCATGCAGGCATGGCTGGAGGAGGGCCACCTATCACCCTCCAAACAGTCCGGGCTGTGGTGCATAGGGAGATCCGGCGTTCAGTCGCCGATCCTCTACGCCAGCTCAAGGCGAGAGTAGCGTGACTCACAGATGAGCCTGCCTTACCAACACAGCCCCCAGCACAGCCACCCTCTGGGCTGTGAAGGTGCAGTGGTGACTGCCCATGGTTGGGGATGTCAGTTCCACTGTTGCCATCTGTGGGCTCATGGGCTTGCGATTTCCAAACATCCTTCCCTGTCAATGGTGTTCACCCCCCATGTGTCATATTCCGCCCCTGTATACATCTTGTTTGTCTTGTCTGTTTACCTCCCCAACCTACCTCCCCAAATATACCTACTTCCCCTACCCCACATTCCACTCTCACCTGTAAAAAAAAAAAAAATGGACAATCTGCTCCCAAAACAATTACGCCTCATACATAGCTGCCCATTTTGCACAAATGTCCGCTGGACACAGAAACTGTAATTTAATTGGCAGTACAACATACTTTGTTGTCCCCACCCCTCTCTCAGGGGTGGAAGTTTTCAAATTTCCCTCCAAATTACTAGTATATGCACAGCTGTTGCTGTTAAAGAAATTGGCAGCTATGGACCTTTCCTACACCCGTCATGCACATCCCTAGCTGTTTTCCCTACTGTCTTACCCTCTTTGTACCCCTTTTTCACTACTTCCCTATCACCCCATTTTCTTTTCTTTCAAAGAAATTAGCGTGGGAGTTAGCGGGAGTAAGCATTTTTAAGCAGTAGTTAGCTGGCTTGCATGAGTGTGCGCATGTGTGCACTTAGCTAAGTATTGCTAAGCATCACACAAACCCACGCAAACCCGCTTACAACTGCTTAAAAGTGCCTTAGTCACCCTGCATATGAGGGCCCTTGTTCTGCTCAGCAGCAAAATAAAGCACCACTGTCAGTCTCGAACCACGGACCTTGGACACACTAGACTGCCTGAAGTACCACTAGGCTACAGTAGATATACAGCAGGTTGTTGCTGAAATATATATATATCATGCATCAGAATGTGTGAATGTCAAGGAAAGATAGGAATGCCATAACACAAAACCTGTTCTGTGGAACTTTACCAGCAGCTGTTGTGGAATTGCATTACATGACTGTGATAACAGAACCACACATTCTAGCAGGAAATAATTTTACTGCAGCACTCTATAACCCCCACACAGTATTCCACCCAAATGTACAAATTACCACTGTGTTTAAGGTACAGCAAGGATGTAGGTAGGCATACTCAGTACTGGAATTGTCCAGTTTCCATGAGCATCCTGTGATAATGTCAACAAAATAAAAAGTACAAACTGCGCAGAAATGAGTACATTAATATCCACAGTATAGCAGTTCCCAAACAGTTCATGTGCCAAATGAAAACATCTCAATAACTATGTATGTATGGCAGCTAATTGTATAAGTAGAAAATAAACTAAATACTCCCATGTAGCTTGTGTTAGCATTTGTAGGGGTGAGTACAATTCTACACTGTCAACTGTGTACTGGAAGTGGCAACATTCAGGTCTGAGTACAACATTCAAATCACTGGCTACACCCCTAGCTTCGTATATAAGAAGTATACCAACCTTCTGACTTACACTACGGTGTCCACAGCAAACAAGCATGGGCCCCACTTTGGAAAGCTGAAAGGCCTATGCCTACCTGACCTAGCAATTTATAGCATCGGGTTGCTATGACAGTGAGTACTGCAATTACCACACAGCAGGCTGCATGCAATTACCAAATGGTGCCCACCAATTGGTGCAGAGGCCATCACATGCACATGTGCAGATACCTCTAAAAGCAGGCTGTACTTGCTTTCCACACATGCAATCATTTCATTGCAGCCACGGAGAGAGAGAGAGAGAGCGAGAATGAGCAAGCAAGCAAGCAAGTGAGACACAAAGACACACAGAGACAGATAGACAGACACTGGCAACAACAACAGCAACAGCCACAGCAACAGCAAAAAAAAAAAAAATCAACATAATAAAAAAAAAAAAAAAATATATATATATATATATATATATATATATATATATATAAAAATAAAAATATATATTATTACACACATGGAATATAATAATACAAACCCATACAAAGTAAAGGTATGTAACTGATATGTATTTACTGGCATGTAGTAGATGTTTTTGAAGAGTACACTACATACTTTGAATCATCCATATGTGGCAGCAGTATGTATCTATGCACAGATGCCCTGCATAACTACTGCCATGGAGAAATCAGTGTGTAGCTGTCTGCAGTGGGATATGACTGTGATATATGTAGTTCAGCATTAAATGTCAAACATCTGGTCCATGTTATCTGTGTTCTGTACAGTAGTGTGTACAATGGCTGTTTGGGGGAGTAGCGCATACAGTTATATAAACAAGGATGTGACAGAGTAACAAATGCATGATAGTCATATTAACGTGTAGCTTAGCATTGGCAACAGCTGTACCAGGCTAGCATTCCAATCTAGCATTTGCAGCTATATATACACCCTCTAATATTACTGTGTGCTCCCATGTGACACCTGTTCATGTTGCAGCAAGGCCCAACAGGTCAGCCATGAGGTCCATGGACTTACAACAGTGTGGACCTTGTGTGTATATGGCACACACATTCAGAGAGATCTGTCTGTGTCAGATATATTAGCATCTGTACATGTGCATAGAGCAAGGGACATACTGCAACTGTTTGTGAAGGGTGAACATATATATGTTGTTGAAGGTTGTTATGTGCATACTTTTATGTAGGTTGTAGTGTGTGGCAAACAAGACAGCATACAGTGCTGGTATATGACATGTGGTGGTTAAATGCTATGGGTGTGAATTGTCAGGTGTGCAGTGCTGCAGCCAGTGAGGCTTGCTAAAGCTACATGTGCTAAGAACACCTTCAATGCATTCCGCACATCACTGTGCAATATTAGTACATAACAGTATACCTCACAACTTTTGCATAATTGATATTCCCACCATGAAAGGTGGACCGTATATGTGCCTATATGTATATCTAAAGGTACACCAATGTATGTTTATATTTATGTGTGTGTATATATCTATATATATATATATATATATATATATATATATATATATATATATATATATATAGAGAGAGAGAGAGAGAGAGAGACAGGGTCATATTTACTGTGACAGATGCCTGGTGACAAAGCCATGGACTCAAGCTCAATGTTGAAACTGCATTGGCATCCCTTCTGGCAAAAACTCTGTACCCATGAACTACCACATGGGTGGTAGTCTACTTAACACCGAAAGTGTGATAAGAGACCATGGGACACAGGTGGACAGTAGTCTCCCCTTTGATAATCACAGTGACACACTAGTCATGTAATCTGTCTACCTGCCACACCTCATCACAAAAGGTGTGTCATCCAGGGAAATATAGGTCAGTGTTCCCCTCTACTCATCACACATAAAGCCCATTATAGAGTATAATGCTCCATGTGGTATGTGCCTCACAAGACATCCACAGCAACTGGAAACGACAAAGACATACCTCACAAAGAGTAATACCAGCCTCAAACAGATGCCCTATGCAGACCATCTCACAAACCCACAACCACACTGTGTCACATACCACCTACCCAGAGGTGAACTCTGCCTAACATACTAAGCTATGTAAAAGCCAGAGCTGTTGGACATGCTGCACATAAACAGATCACAATCTCTATGAGCTACACGCTCTAGGGACCCAAACCTTTTGACCACAATAAACAGCACATGCTGGAGGGATAGATGCCCATCTCAGAGACATCCCATACTCTGGAACAAACCAACTATCCATAGCAAACAAAGCTGCTAATTAGCAGTCATCATAAATAATCATGAAGATTGCATGGGAGATAGTGAATACACACAGGCAATCACCTCTGTGTCTCTGCTTGACAGGGCCATGTGAAATGCAATGACCTGTGTGTCAAAGGCCAGGGTAGCATATGGCTAGGCTTCTATAGGCCCTAGGGCCAATAGCCTCTTACCTACCTATGAAGTGATACACACCCACATGTACTTGTTGCAATAGTTGCTATGTGAGTTTGACTGAGTGTGATGGTGAATGTGTTGGTGAATGTGTCAGAGTTTGGTTTATGTGTGATAGCTTAGTGGGAAACTGTTTCTGTCATGGTATTATGTGTCCTAGCTGTGATCCCAGCAAAAGATGTGTATACAATTGCTAGGCTGAAAAAGCAGTATGCCATACATTCTGATGTAGTCCCTTGTTGTCGACTGGGGTGCCCATTGTAGGCTAAAGCAGTACATGCATGCTTATTGAGTGTTACTGCTGGTGAATCCAACCCCTGTATGAACTGTAGTACTACCTGAAGCTGTATGCCTAAACAGCACAGTATGGTGTACATCCACATTTATTGGAACCACTGTTCCGTGTGTTCCCTGTAGTCCTCACAGATTACATACCCCAGGCATACGGTCGCGTAACTACTGACACACCGTACTGTAAGGTACACAGGTAAAGGTCACCTGTGTTGCCATACCTATGTGTCTGGTATGTATCTGTGATGTGTGTGTGTGTATGCCTGTACCATGGCCTCGGCCATATGTGTGCAACAGGATATAACTGCGTATCTAGCAACATGTATAGTGTAGTACAGCCGTATGCCACCTATATTCACGAATGTGCACATATGTTAGGCAGGAGTCTGCCATCAACGACTAGTGTGGTATACTGCTAATATTGTCACTGGACTTCACAATCATTGCAATAGATTACACTTTTCATGGTGCATTAGCATAATATATACCTCCGGTGTCTAGGTTGTGCATTGTGTCGCATACAGTGTGCCATGTACTGTTGTATAGTATTACATACTGTTGTAAGTTTGTTGCTGTGCAAAATGTGGTTTGATATATGGAGTGTGCCAATCACTGTCAGGCAGTTGTGGGTTGAGAACTGACATGTGGTATTGAAAGTGTGTATCTTCTGACAGCCAATAGGTTGCTATATATGGCAGTTAATTGATATCTGTACATTAGAAAAATATGTGTGCCTAATGACTTGCTCACACATATTGTTTCATTGTCTTCCAGGGTTATGTCCCGCCATCGTAATCCTGCCTATAGCATGGTGGAGGAAGAGGTTATAACATCCAGCCTGGTGCAGCAGTATGCCCTGCTGTTCTCTAGAACCAGCCAGGACCAGCATGAGTGGACCGCTCTGTGGCAAGAGCTTGTCCGTCTGGTAAATGACATAGGCATGCATAACCAGACATATGAGCAGGTACGCCATCACTGCAGTGATTTAATTAGATATATCCAGCAGCATGCGTCTGATATCCGCAGACAGCAGCTTGCCACAGGTGGGGGGGGTAGCCATCAATCCCCCCATCACCAGAGTGGAGGAGCTGCTCCTGAGCCAGGTGGCTCCTGGCCAACAACAACCCCAACAATGAACATGTGTCATCATGGAGGCCAGAGTCACCCAGCAAGTTAACATGGAGCATGCAGGTAACATGGCATAGCTGTAGACTACTGTTACCGCTATTGTTAGAGCATGCTTATGTGAGATGTGTACTGTGTAGTTAGATGATGTGGTGCCTAGTGTTGTGCAATGGTAATAATTAGGAATACAATCTGTAGGCCTGTGACTGTCAACCGTTGTACTACTGTATGATTGCAAACACACAGTAGCAATGCCACAGTTGTTGCCACTGACAATGTGTCCCATATCCTTGTATGTCTCACTGGTGTGACAGCAAGGCAGCCGACCCATGCTGGTGAGTGTGTTCTACCTTTAATACTGCAATTAAATGTGCATGTCATAAGTGTAGGCCATGTACATGTAACACACATATGCATGATGCATGCTGTGCATGTTTGCTGAGAGACTATGCACATCCCAGTAACATGGGTAGCTGCCTAAAACACATACAATACACAGAGAATTCCACACAGTTGTGGCAACACTGATGTGGACATTGAATAGGCAAAGTCGATACACATGCACACAACATACACAACATTGTCATATGCAGTACACGTTAACATGCTACACATGGCGTATTCAGATGCCCGCTGTAAGGTCACACTACAGTATCCCACACTTCATCCACATAGCACATATAATATACCTGAAGGGTAGATGCCTCACATCTGGCTGTGCAACACTCTTCGACACATTACACATTCATGGTAGTCAATGCCCCCTATTGTGCACCTTACAAACCCATGTAACAACTGGCTGTGAAATGGTGAATGTAGCCATGTTACTGCAGTTCTGGTACAGCATGGTATGTGCCGGTCTGGCACATATTAGTAGCCTTGAGTGACCACATGATGTTGCATGATGATGGCTCATGGTAGTACACCCTATCCAGTTACAGTGACCACAGTACTACACACAGCATTACCTGCTATGCACCTCAGTGTTGTGTGTGTGCAAACATAGGCACCTATACACAATATGCATAGCAATCCCCATTTGTACAAAGTGACACATATATATGTCTTATAATGCTATTGAGTGTATAGGTCACATGACACACACTGTGTCTGTGTGATGTTTAATGTTGCAGTTGTGTTGTAGCATACCATGTCATGTCTGGCACTGGCATGTCCACAATATGTCCTACACTCACCATAACCACTATACAATGGCCATGTTTAGCTATGGTATTGCATCAGGTAAACATGCACCACTCATCCTGTGTGCATATACACAATGCATGTGCTAATCCTGTGTCCACAATTATCTGCTGAAGACACAGACACTCTAATCAGAAATGGATATCTATGTGACACACAGATACACATCCAGCCATAGTATGTATACCTGTGAGAGATGGTGCATAGGACATTGCAGAGCTTATAATACCTGCACAGTGCTGTCGTGTCCATGTACACAGTGCATTCCAGGGTGAGGCCAATCACTGAACAACAACACACATTCATCAAAGACATGTATAGTGTTATTGGCAAGGGCTGTCAACACCTGCACTGCATGCTGTTGGGAAACACAAGTCCTGCATGCTGACATGTGTGCTATAACTGTTTGCCTTGTGATACTGTACCCCACCATCACCTGCTATTGAGTATGTTCTGGATTGCTGGTGGTGTGTGTGTCTGTGTGTGTGTGTGTGTGTGTGTGTGTGTGTGTGTGTGTGTGTGTGTGTGTGTGTGTGTGTGTGTGTGTTTTAGTGAGGAGTGCTTTTGTGTGCATTTGTGCATGTGTTCATGTGTGCATGTGTGCGTGTGCATGTGTTTATGTGTGCATGTGTGCATATGTTCATGTGTTCATGTGTGCATGTGTGCATGTGTGCATGTGTTCATGTGTTCATGTGTGCATGTGTTCATGTGTTCATGTGTGCATGTGTGCATGTGTTCATGTGTTCATGTGTGCATGTGTGCATGTGTTCATGTGTTCATGTGTGCATGCGTCCATGTGTTCATGTGTGCATGTGTTCATGTGTTCATGTGTTCATGTGTGCATGTGTGCATGTGTTCATGTGTGCATGTGTTCATGTGTTCATGTGTGCATGTGTTCATGTGTGCATGTGTGCATGTGTGCATGTGTGCCAACATCATGTACAGGTCGTAAAGTGTGTTTCCTGTCTTCCTCTCACAGGTGCTGACTTTGGGCTGGTTCACTGCAGCAGGGAAACTGATGTCACTGAGCAAAACAGTGATACTGATGATAGGTGTGTTGAGGCACAGGCATGTTTGCCAGGGTCTGTCATTGGGCCACCAATCAACAGTACTCAGCTGTCCACCCCATCCATGCGTAGAGTCATACTGCCAATACATCCATCACCAATGCCCATAGCTGAGGGATAGCATACAGTTGGCATTGGCCAGGACAGTGTGGTATCCATGCCACATGCATCCCAACACAGCAGCCATACCCAGATGTCTGGAAGGGTACCACATAGGCAGATGTCCAGGGGTTCTCGTAGGAGCACTGCTGCTCATCATGCCACTAGCAGAAGTGCCACAGGTATGACAATGTCATGCATGTTCCAGGCTGTCATGGAGGCACAGGCACATATGGAATGGTACACCAGACAGGGACTAAAGGCACAGAGGGCACATAACACCGCCATCATTGACAGTATCCGTGACCTAGAAGGTGCCATCCGTCATTACACTGAGGTCACTGGTAGATGTTGGGGAGAGACATTAGATATCCTCAGCAATGTCATGTCCATGTGTCAGGACAGTGCGGGACAGTTGAGACATTGACGTGGACGTATGCCAGCAACATCAGCAGCTGTCAGTCTCCGCAGATGTCCCTCAAGCCACAGCCACTCCCGTAGTGCCAGTACCAGCCCCAGCAATGTTGGGGGTGGGCTGTCCATAGAACATCCTAGAAGACCACGTGCATGTGGCTCTGGACATTCCCAGCAGGGACCTGTGTCCAGTGTACATCCATCCACCTCTGGGGATAGTACACAGTCTGGCTTAGTACCTGATAGTGTCAGTAGCACCCCTGCCAGGCACAGGTACCATATCCATGGCCAGAGATGGTGATCTGTAAACCCTCTCAGGTACAGTCTGTGGCTGTCCCACAAATACTCATATATGGCAGCCACATGGTGGAACTGTATGCATGCAGACACACACACACATACTCCAGACACCTAGGGCTAACACATACCCACACACATTACAACAACATTGGCCCATTCCAGTATTCTTGCCCCTCACACACACACACACACACACACACACATACATGTCGACTGGATGGCTCACTGTAGGCCTCTGGCAAACCAACAACACACCCTGTGCATATGATGAAACATGTGCCACCTCCTGTCATCTGTAACATCGATGCAGGAACAGGCTACCATGGTGCTGATGCACAGGGTGTCTATATAGCAGTATAGCAATGTTAGCATGTTATCAGCAGTACAGTGTAATGATATGCTTGAAGGTGTAGCTGAGTAGGCATGATGCATTAAAGCTATGATTATCATTGTAGTGTTGTTTACACCCGTGTTGGTTGCAATTGTGTATTGTCCGGCCACGTGCCACTTAGCTGATGTGTGCAGTATTGGCAGCATGTGTTAGAGAGTGGACAGTATGTGTGGGATGTGTGTAGCACAAATTTGCAGGTGTACAGTTGTGAACATGGTGGAAGTGCACTGTCTGCATGTACGTGCATAGTGGACACATGGACACAGTGACATGCTCTGTATTACACAGTAACACTCCTTAGTTTCTACTGGTGGCCAGTATGCATTGTACTGCACACATTTCGGAACCTGACTACACATGTGTGTATGACATGGTTTGACACTGTGCTGTGGGTGATACTGCATTCTGGTAGTATACATCACTTCTACAGCCTGACCATAACCAGTCGTTAGATGATGTCTTGACAAATGGCACACATATGTAGGACACACAGCAACATTTGGATCCTTCAGGTACTATACAATGCCAGTAACCACTGGTATTCACCTGCACCCATTACTGACACCACTCCTGTTTGGCATATAGCTCTCTTAGGTACAAGCAATCACAGTAGGGATATGTCCGTCCACGTCTGGTAATGCATACTGTGGCCTATAACGCATTCTCCAGATGACACACACATCCTCCACAAGGGTATCATACAGACAGATGCCTGTTGTCAAACCCATGCTGTAAAGCTATAAGCCAAATTAAGCATAGTCATCCACCTTTACGGAACATATTATCCCCACAGTAACGCATAGATAGTAGCCACCAACATGATGAACAGGTACCAATGTGTATATGCAACCAAGTGTTATGTCATTTCTCCTTTGTTAATCACATTTCCAAAGGTATTTTGGAATCCCTCGGTGGATCACATAAGCAATACAGGGTCCGCATGCATATCCACAAAGGTTGTTCTACACCTGTTATGAATAGTCATCATTGACAGACTTTTCTGTGTTTGAACAGGTCTGACATATACCTTGGCCATAGACCCTCACTCACACATTCCATTAGGAACCGTAATGAGTTTGTGTGACATAGATGACCTAGGCCAGGAATCACTGCAGTGGCTGGGTTGTCACAAGCATACAGATGTGACCTAAGGTCTGGGAAGCAGCAGCACAGTCTGGCAAGGATGACAGCTGTGTTTTTGGAGAAAACAGAGTTCCCACACATGCAATCATTAAGGTAACATGTACATATATGTATTTGCCACACAGCCAGCTCACATGTACAATGCATACTGATATGTCATACAGTGGTAAAAGTAAACCCACAACACATTGACCAACAGTGTAACACACATACAGCACACACACACTCACCAAGTGCAGGATTCAAACCCCTACCTAACTACTTCATGATACTAGAGGAGTACGCATTAACACAATGTGCTATGCACATCACTGGGAGCTCTTTTTTCCACAGGTATATTTGTAGGATGGTGACATCATCTGACATGACAAACATTAGTTTACTGCTTTTAAGGTCTCTTACTACTCTCCTAAAAGGTTGCTCCTTCCCAAGGAGACCAGACACAAACATACACACACACAGTTGTCTAGTGCAGGATTTAAACCCCTACCTAACTACTTCATGACACTATAGGAGTATGCATTAACATGACACGCTATACACATTCCTGGGAGTTATCTTTTCCACAGGTATATTTGTAGGATGGTGACATCATCAGACTATACGAAGTGGGTTACATTAGGTGACATTAGATGGGCTACATTGAAGGAATGTCTAAACACTTTGGCCATGTGATCATCAAAGTTGAGTTTCCTATCTACCTGTGTCCCCAGGGCCATAATAACATTCTCCGTACATGCTGGACTACCACCTATGTGGTAATTTGTGTGCACTTTGTTTTACCAAAAGGGGATGACTATGCATTCTTTGCCATTCAGCTTGAGGGCATTGTTTTGACACCAGGTATCTGTCTCTGTAAGACACTTCTGGAGGATGTCTGTGTCAGCTGTACAGTCGATTATGGACCACAGTTACCATTCATCTGCAAACCTGTTCAGCCATACACCTGCCGTGCTTGCCTGTACCTCTGAGCAGTATCTACTGAACAGGTGGGGTCCCAGGACCAAGACCTGTGTGATGCCATTTGTGACTGGCTTAGAGTTGGACATGGCACCCACAACTATGTACATGTGTGTAGAGTCCAGTGTCTGGAGATCTCCAATGTCTCAGTGTATGGGTTCCATGACAATTTGCTCAATAGCTCTGTAGACCCGGCTGAGTAGATATATTGGGCAATGGTTTCCAGGTTCTGTTTTGGCACACCCTTTGTGGAGCTGGATGACTGTTAGTGTATGCCATTCTTTGGGTACATAGCCTGTGGTATGCTTGAGTCTGGACAGTGAATGTAGGTGAGGGTGTAGTTCCTTATGGGCCTAGTGTAAGACGCAGCCTGGGACAACATACAGTCACATTGATGCTATGTTCTTAGCTTTGGTGAGGGCTGTCTTTACCTGCATGTCCAAGACGTCTGGGTCTCTCCATCCTTCTGTGATGGACACAGGCCCTTTTGGGGGTGATGGGGGGGAGTTTACACTGAACTTGTCCCCCTGGATGTGGGCAATGAAAGTTGGTTTGGTGTATTTCATTCCTTTTTTCAGTAGCTGACAGCATATTTGGAAGTTGACACCTACATGTCTGGTATAGCTACCAAAGGCTTTGTGGTTGTTATTCTTACATTCCTTGGCTATTTGTCTTTAGAAACCATCCTTGGATTATTTTATGAGCGATCATTGTTTCTTCCTGATAATGATCAGTGATGCCTTATCTTTAGTGAAGTTGGATCTATCATGTGTTTGTTTCCTCTTTCTCTTGTCTAGCTTATTTATGGACAACAACCACCTGCTTGTTGTCCTGTTTTTGGAGGAGTGCATCTTAGTTTTATTTGTGATGTCTCATTCTATGCATCCCTGTAGATGCTGATAAGATGCACTTGTAAATGATTCTGCAGATTGCATACCATTATCCTACAGCAAGATGGCTTTGGAACGTTCCACTTTGGTCTTGGGAAGTGTGCAGTTTGCTTTTGCAAATGTCTTCACAGTGGATACATTGACTGGGTGTGGGGGCGGGATGTGGATGTCCAGTGTGATTACTTAATGATCTGATATTACCAGCGAGGAGTTTATCTCTGTTGTGGAACAATGGTACCCCATGTTGGTGACGATCGTGTCCAGTATGTTGTCATCTCTAGTGGGCGTGCTGACCAGCTGTTCCAGGGTGTTAGAGTTTTTTAACTCTAGGACACATTGGGCAAAGGACGTTGTATACGAGTAATTCACCCACTCAGTGTTTGGGTAGTTGTAATCTCCTCATATAATGGTGTTTGATAGGACCTTTATATTTGCCATTGTTCTCCGGAATACTGAGTGAGGTTCCTGAGACAAGGTACGTGATCTGTAGCAGGCTACATTCTGATGGGCAGCTTTGCCCAATCTTAGTTGCACTTGCATGGTCTCCAAGACCTCATGCTGTGCCAGTAACCTGATGGTGTGGATATCCATAAGGTAAATGGCTACACACCTTCCTTTTGTATTTCACGTGTGGTTTTGGGTCCGAAGGTCAGAATGATTGTGAGTGTTTTATGTGGATCATATCCAACAGCTCTATGTTTGACATAGCTTTGTATGTTAGGCAGTGAACACCTCTGAGTAGGCGATATGCAATGGAGTACGGATGGAGCATTTTGCGATGGTCTATGTATGGCATGCATTTCAGGCCACTAATGCTCTTTGTGAGGTATTGCTGCTGGCTTTCCAGTTGTTGTTGTTGTCTTGTGTGGTACATAGCAACAGTGGGTTCTTACTCTTTTATAGTTCTAGTGAGTGGTGAGTAGAGGGGAACAATGTCCTCTTCTATTCTGCATGAGACACATTTTGTGATGAGGTGTGCCACATAAGAGGGTTTCCTGACTGCTGCGGGAATGTGCTTATCACAGTTGTATCCACTGTCCACCTGTGACCCAGGGTCTACGTCACACTTACAGTGTGAAGTATACTACCACCTATGTTATAGTTCTTGGCTACAGAGTTTTTAACAAAGGTGATGATTTTAACAAAGGTGATGATAATGCACCTTTTGGCATTGAGATACAGCCCATGGCTTGGACAACAGCCATCTGTCTCAGTGAGGCCCTTTTGTAGGATGTCCACATCTTTAGTGTTTACAATGATGGCTCCTAGCTTGCAGTCCTCTGGAAACTTCAGTAGCCACAGCCCTTCCATGTTAATGTTTACTTCAGGGAAGTAGATACTACACAGCCTGGGAAGTTATCTAGTCCCATGGCTGCTGTGATACTGGCTTTGGAGAGTGTTTTTTACCTGTGCAGCCATGATGATAGCAACTTTGCAGTCGTCCATTATAGAGATGTGCTCTTTCATGGGTGAGAGGGGGGTAAAGTTAACACTGATCCTATCTGCCAGGATGTTGGCAATAGCAGTTGGCTCAGTACATTTAGTGCCATTGAGCTGTAACTCAGAACAGATTTGAGTGTAACCATGACATGGACCTGTCTGTTGGGCAGAGATCTCCTGAGTAGACAGTATGCAATAGAGTACAGATTGGGTTACATTCAGTCTTGTTGCATGGGGCAACTATTTGAGGCCAGTAATCCTCTTGTTAAGGTACTTCATTGGTCTTTCTAGCTGCTGAACGTGCCTAGTCAGATTCATCGCAAGTGTTTTGTGGTACTCTCTGACATGTCTGATGACTGCTGAGGAGTGGCAACCTCCTTTGACCTACATGCAGAGACCTTGGCAGTTTGTGTGAACACATAGCAGGATTTTCAGCCCACTTTGTGAATGTGTTTCTGGAAGTAGAGATGACTATCCACATTTGTCCATAGATCTCTTATTATCACACCTGTATTTAGCCTAAGTGTGTGAGCATGCCCAGTATGACCTTTCAGTATCTTCCTGCCTGACATTTGCTTCGTTTCTTTGTGTGTGAGCATGCCCGGTATGACATTTCAGTATGATGCTGAATGAATTCCACTACATTTGTTGGAGTGTGTGAGCATGCACAGTATACACATTTATACTATATGTGTATGGTAAATCAAGCTGTATTTTACAGCAGGACTCACCTTTGTGTCATAGATCAACAGGGATCATGCTGTGCCTGCAGGGCTTTCATGAGACACTTTGCATAGACTTATCAACATTTCTACATACAGGGGGGCAGCTATTCTTTGTACATTTCTACCCATGGGCACACCGGATTGTTACTGTGGGTGTACATAGGATGTGGGTTTCACCTGACACTTATACACATTTGCTGTGCCTGCACTGCTATGTACAGGACACCATTACAGTCTGTACTGTTGCCTATCATACTGGCTTGAGGCATACTACTGTACTACAGATCTTAGCGTCCAATGTCACGTATATTAGCTTGCAACTTCATAGCCTACACAACCCACATCACAACACCTGGCCTGATGTTCTCTGTCTGCAAAGGTGTGTGGGTGAGATTACCCATTTGCCTCTTTAGGGGCATGATAAAGCATTGCTTTGTGTTTGCATTAGTGTACAATTGTCCTGCTGTGTCTGTGCCACTGAAATGCTATTATGGCTTAGTGGTTCAGTACTGTGACTATAGTGCACAGTATCCCGGGTTCAACCCCTGTCACTTCTTTTTATTTTCATGCTGGCCAGACCAGACTGCTTAAAGAACAGTAAAGCAGATATGAGCATGTTTAACTGACTTTGCTCAACTTTCCCTGACCTTGCGCAACATTGCACGAGCAATTTTGTTTACATATACTAGATATTGGAGAAAGCTGCTTAGCACTGCTTTATATTGCTTAAAACATGGCAATCATGCCTCAGGTGGTGCTGCAGGGCTGCCTATGTCAGATGCACATACTACACTGTCTATACATGTTTGGAAACAGGTAGTGTCAAGTTAGGCATCCCTTTTATTTTATGTGCGAGTCAGAGAGAGGTATCATTTCCAGGGTTCCTACTAAGCCAGTATATGTGCTATGCATTGCCTCTTTGCCAAGGACAAGGCATACTGGGCATGCCTCCTTCTGCCTACTGGGGCAGGCTCAGGTTTTTCCTCCTCTGAGTCACGCTGTACCTGTGCAGGCCTCGGCAATGGTGGGGGGCTGTTTGGCCCTGCCCCATGCTGTGCCTGCTGCAGCTGTTTTTGCATGATCATATTGTGTAGCATGGCACATACCATGACAATTTGGGTACATGTAGTTGGTGAGTTCTGCAAGGCTCCACCAAATGTGTTCAGACACCGGAACCATGACTTGAGCATCCCAAACACACGCTCGATTACATTTTGTGTTTGTGCGTGCGCCTCATTATGGAGTTCTTGTTCAGGTGTGTGTGCATTTCTGATGGGTGTCATCAGCCATGGCTACAGTGCATATCCAGCACCCACCAATAGGTGACCGTCAGGGATGCCCCCATTGGCAAATGTCTGGTACAGCTGCGACAGATGCCAGATATGGGAATCGTGGTAGCTTCCAGGGCAGCCAGCACACACATTCAGTATTATGCCCTGGGCATCAAACATATGACCTGGCAGTTGATGGAGTGGAAGCCCTTGTGGTTGATGTAGGCCCTACCCCACTCACCAGCTGGTGCTTTGATGTGTATGTGAATGCAGTCAATTGCACCCACTACATCAGGGTATTCCGCTATTTGCTGGAAGAGACGCATAATGCTGGCCAATACCTCACGGGAATTAGGGAAATATACATGATCACCGACATGTGCTGACATGGCATTCAGGAACTGGTACAGTACCCTTGATGCTGATGCTGTGAAATCCCCATCATATCACCAGTTGGTCTCTGGAAGGTACCTGTTGCTAGTATTCTTAGGCCAACACATACCTTGGTTTCTACTAAGATGGGTTCCCCTCTGTTGGTTCTGTGTGTGAGGCGTGGCCTGCACACCTCAACAATTTGCTGCAGGAGCTCTCTGTCCACTCTATAGCGCTCCACTATCTCCAGCTCATGTAGCCCCTGGTAGGTTACCCTGGGTCTGTGCACTCTTCTCCATCTCCTCAGTGTGCGTTGCTCAGCAGCATTCACAATGGCACCACTCTCAGCATCTTGCACATGTTGCCTTATAACAGCAATATCAGCCCCTAACATTTTTATGTCTCAGTTTAAGCTTTTTAAGTTTTCACTTCTCTTTGTTGACTGCAGTGTTGCAGTGTTTCTGAGAAAAACATGGGGGAATGTTGTTTGCAGAGTTTTAAGTGCTGGGCTGGGCTGGGCTAGTGTACTGCCTGTGTAATTGGCTGATTCTGATTGATTTCACCTGTCAGCTCTGCTTGTTCTCCTTGATTAACTTCCTACTACTTCTTTTCCTTCCTTTTCCCTTTCTGTTTCAACAGGGGGCAGCGCCGCGCAAACAAGCGCAAACACGCGCACACAAGGGCACACATGCGCACACAGGCTTACACAAGCTTACACAGGCTTAGGTGGGTGCACATTCGTGTATACAAGCTTAGATGGCCTTACACAGGCTTACACTGGCGCACAGCCATGCACACAGGCTTAGATGGGTTTACACGTGCGCACACGCATGCACACAGTGTAAGCAGCTTTGCTAGAAACTTTGGTGATAGCCACGGCGTACACCTTCAGTTTCTGGGTTTCAGTTTAGACAACTGTAGACACACCTCTTTTAGTCCTGAGTAACTCACAGCAAACACATGCCACTCTGCTCCAATAAGCTTACAGTCTTTTTGATACATACCCCCTCATGATGTCACCCATCTTCTACTCTGTTACTCCCCTTATCCTACTCTTACACTCTAGGGACATGGTTCACACAGCAGGAAAAATTGGAGTTCACTATCCTTATCCTCATTTGCATAGGATTACCTACTAATCCTTGGTTACATCTCTCAGACTGAGCTTCCCCCCTTAGCAACCACTACTCAGTACCCATGTTGTCTTCAGCCTGCCATTCACTTGCATGGCAGATTAATATTTTGAATTAAATACATATTTGTGGCTTTTAAATTTTGATTTCCTGATTTTTAGTGCGTCGCATGTTTGCGCTGTGCTGTGCTATGCTTAAACATCAGAGATCGAGGGAAAAAAAATTTTTTTTTATTATTTTGCAACATATAAAAATGCCAATGGCCATATATTTGGCTATTGGCATGCTTCATCAACTGAATGCATCCTTTATTTGGAGCTGTCATAGCTCCGTTTTGCTATTTGCAGAATGGTACTCAGTTGCCAACGGAGTACATTTCTGCAAATAACACTACTCTTACTCAGACAGGTTAGTGTTTCGTGGATCGCAAATTTACCTAATTTGCATAGCTTTCAGCAGCAAATAAGGTAATTTGCATAAACTAACACTGTCCGTGCAAGAGTCATTTTAGGAGCTCTCTTGCACGCCCCTGCCTGCTGTTCCTGGATCGCTCGGCAGATATGTTGGCTGCATGGAGTCTAACTCTACTCTTAGACTCCGTGCAAGCCTTCGTGAATCTGGCCCATACAATTTGCATATTTATATGTATATATTTGATTTGTATGTTGATTATAAAAATGTTTTGCAATTCAATAGTGGGGCACATCTATTTAAGATTGTTGATGATATGATTATCTGAAATACATTTAAATGTAGATTGTTATGTCTGGCATTCAGTTCTGATTAAGTCCAAGTGAGACAAAAGCACTTAACTGAGATTAATTTTTTTTATGATTATTTCTCCATTCTCTGAATGGTGATTTTTTTATGAATAGAATCTACTAATATTTTAATCCAGAAAATGATAAATTTAAGCATTAATTACTACATCCAAGAAGATACTCAATTTTATGGACAAGCTTCAAGCTTAGATATATTGCTATTTTCATCCAAGTTATTTTACCACCAACAGGTCTTCCAAAAATGTGCCCTTGTTACAGCTACATAGTAACTTTCATAATTGGGTAGTAAAATACTTTCTCATCAGTTATCCATGCTTCTGGAAAATGTAACAAATCATATTTTCTGATAATTTGAAGAAAGTTACCATCTTTTAGTTTATTCTTTAATCCAACTATTTCCCTTATATTATCCACTGTCCCCCTCTGATCTGATGTCTTTGAATATCAAGTAAACATTTCTTGATTTAAAACTTACACTACATATCCAATTTCATAAAACATTATTACATTTTCAATAGTTCTTCATTTAGATTAATAGAGTAATATAAATGTATTTCATTCTTTTCATGTGCTCTTTCAACCTGTACAAGTTCTCTTAAATTATTTTATAAGAGTCTCAATAAAGATTCAATAAAGACATCTAAAGCATTTTTCTAGTTAACATGGGGTTTCATTTTGTACTATAGGAACATTTTACAGAGAGGCCAGAATCCCCTCCTCAGTCTGCCTGTTATTTTTGTTCTTTCTCTTGCTCTCTCTTTCAGTGTTAGTCTAGCTCTTTCCTATTCCTACCTGCTTGTCTGTATCTGTTATCAATACCTTGCTTAATCCTGTTATTGATTACATTTCACAGTTCTCTTGCAATATTTGAAATGCCACCCAGCTGCTAAAATTGACTTCCTAGCCCTGCAGTCTAAATAGCTGTCAATTATTCTCTGATTACATCTTTACCTAGTTTTGCAGAATATAAAGTTACCTCCCATTTGAAGTATCTGATGTTCATACAAGTTCAATGCCTGGATTTGTGATTATATTTTGCATCACTAAATTTATTAATTCATAAAGAAACATGCTACTGGACATGTCTCAACCTAATAAGCACCTTGTCAGTTAAAATGTGTAAACCAAAGTGTTCATATAATGATCAGTATCTTCTCTTTATCCATTCTGTTTTCTTTCTCAGTAAAAATTGTATTGGTCCTTCCCAATGTGAAAGAATCATTTATTTCATACAGCTTTTGAATCCCATTTATTTATTTACTGCGTCAGTTTATATCTGCTTTCTTATTACTGTCTTTCTTAATTTCTGACTATTGTCCATTTCCATCTGCTTGCAACTTATTTAAATAATGTAAAATCTCTAGACATAACAGGACTTTGTATTTAATGATCAGCTTAATGACTTGTACTGACTAGACTTTGTTCAGAATGAATGATATGTGGCCAGAATTCCAACGTCAGACAATTGATTAAATGCAGCATATTCATATATAACTATGTCCAATCATAATCAAGCCAAAACAGACATTAATACAAGCAAATCAAAGCCAGTCATTAATAGCAATAAATCTTGAACTCAATTAGCATTGTATACTTATCAACATTAAGTGGTTTTGGCTACAGTTTTCAGGTGCTGTTTTCAACTATTGTGCAAGCTATGCATACAAACCTTGAGAAACATCAACAAAACATTGAAAGTTATTAACTTAACAGCCTTATAGATTTTAACTATAGATTACATCTACAATACAATTCATATGCATGCAGTGTTGAAAGAAAACCCAGCAAAACCTTATCTTCATATTACTTCACTTGCTGCTCTAAACAAAACTCAAGAACAGTCAGTTATTGCAGTCCCCTAGCTTCTTCCTATATCCAGTTTGAGCCCTTGCAATTTATCCTCCACATGTTTACTTCCTAGGTTCATAAGTTCATAGGTAAGTACTAGGCTATCTGCCCAAGGGCATTTATAAGCCTAGCCAGAATGTGTTTTCTTTCGCCACCCCCTTAGATTAGTTCCCTGTGCCCCTGTCTAGCAGAGCCATTAGTTCCCTGCATCACTGTCCAGCAGAGCCACTTCAGTGATCCCCGGGGTAAATTTTCTGTTTCTCATCCACCCGTCAAGGTTTCGCTTGAAGACTGTTAGTGAGAGACTCTGCCTGATATATATTGGAATCCTGTTCCAAAGCATGGGGAGTCTCTGGGACAGGAATCTATCCCTCCAGCATGTCCTATTTATCATTGTGGTAAGGTTTATATCTCTAGAGCATGTGGCTTTCCGGGATTTGTTTTTTTTTTTAGGTGGAGCATGTCCATCAATTCTGGGTTGGACATGGTCTTGTATGTCAGGCAGAGATCACCTCTGAGTAAGCGGTATGCAACCGAGTACAGCTGGAGTTTCTTGAGTCGGGCTGCATAGGGCATTTGTTTGAGGCCAGTAATCCTCTTGGTGAGGTACTTTTGTGGTCTTTCCAGCTGTTGCAGGTGTCTTGTAAGGTACATCCCAAATGGGGCGTTGTATTCTATGATGGGTCTAATGAGTGATGAGTAGAGAGGCACAATAACCTCTTTTGTTTTAGATGCGAATCCTTTTGTGATTAGGTGGGCCACATAGAAGGATTTTCTAACCACCTTGGCAAAATGATTATCAAAGGAAAGATTACTATCTACTTGGGTCCCCAGATCCCTTATTACATTTTCTGTATTTAGGGGACTACCACCTATGTGGTAGTTCATGGGTACTTTGTTTTTTTCAAAGGGGATGGCTATGCACTTTTTGTCATTTAGTTTGAGGCCATGATTTTGACACCAGGCATCTGTCTCAGTGAGACCCTTCTGGAGGGTGTCTGTATCAGTCGGAGAATCAGTTATGGCCTCTAGTTTGCAGTCGTCTGTGAACTTGGTCAGCCATAGTCCTCTTATGCTTGCCTGTTCCTCTGAGAAGTATATACCGAACAGGAGCGGTCCTGGGACTGAGCCCTGGGGGATGCCACTTGTAACCGGTTTAGAGTCGGACATAGAGCCTGCAACTCTCACCATGTAGGTTCTATCCATGAGCTAGTTCGCAACCCATCTCATGACATAGGGGTTTATGCTCAAGCACGTGAGCTTGTCTATAATACTAGAATGGGGAATGTGTCGAAAACCTTTGCGAGGTCTAGGTAGACTGTGTGGACCTCCTTTCCCTCATCTAATGCCTTGGTAACTGTCTCAAAGAAGTCCACCAGGTTTAGGGGGCATGACCTGCCCTTACCAAAGCCAAACTAGGTAGGGTCCAAGGTTTGGAGGTTCCCAATGTCTCTGTTAATGAGTTCCATGATGATGCACTCCATAGCCTTGCAGGCCAGGATAGTCAGGCTTATAGGGCGATAGTTCCCGGGGTCCATTGTGGCTCCACCTTTGTGGAGACAGATAACTGTTGCTGTGTGCCATTCTGTGGGTATGTAGCCTGTAGAGAGGCTGAGTCTGAACAGTGTGTTTAGGTGAGCAGTTAGTTCATTTTGGAGTTCTTGTAAGACACAGCCTGGGACACCATCCGGTCCCATTGAAGCTGTGTTTTTGGCTTTGGATAGGGCTGTTTTAACCTGTGTGTCAGTGATTAATGGGGCCCTACATTCTTCTGGTATGGTTATCGGCCCTTTAGGGGGTGAAAGGGGGGGGTGAAGTTTGCACTAAACCTGTCTGCCAGAATGTTGGCAATATCAGTCGGTTCAGTGTATTTTGTGCCATTCTGCACTAACTCAATGCAGATCTGAGAGTTTCTACTTAGGTTCTTGACATAGCTAAAGAATGCTTTGTGGTTATCTTTGGAGTCACTGGCAATTTTTCTTTCGAAACTAGCCTTGGATGATTTAATGAGGGATCATAGTTTCTTGCTGATACTGATCAGGGATGTCATTCCTTCTTGGGATTTTACTCTTTTCTGTACTAGTTTCCTCCTTCTGTTGTACAGCTTGTTTATGGCAGGAGTCCACCAGACTGGTTTCCTTTTCTTGGAGGAGTGATTCTTGGTTTTACTTGGGATAGCACGATCCATGCATTCCTGCAGATGCTCATAGAGTGCCTTTGTAAAGGTTTCAGCAGCTTGGACAGCATTGTCCTTTAGCATGGGGGCTGTGAACCTTTCCACCTCGATCTTAAGTAACGTGAAGTTTGCTTTTGAAAAGTTTTTCATGCTGGTTTCCTTGACTGGGGGTGGGGGCAGAATGTGGATATCCAGAGTGATTAGTCTATGGTCTGATCTAACCAGCAAGGGGTTGACCTCCAGTGTGGAACACCGGACACCCATGTTGGTGATGACCAGGTCCAATATGTTGTTCCCTCTGGTGGGGGTGTTGACTAGTTGATCTAGGGCATTCGAGTTTATAAATTCTAGGAAGCATTAGGCAAGGGAGTTAGTATTGAGTAGTTCACCCAGTTTATGTTTGGTTAAGTGAAATCACCCAGTATTAGGGTGTTTGGTAGGACCTTCATATTTCCCAGTGTCTCCAGAAATGCAGAATGGGGGTCCAGGGTCATGGTGGGTGATCTGTAGCAAGCTACAATTTGGATTGCAGTTTTGCCCATTGTTAGTTGCACATGGATTACCTCTAATGCATTGTGCTGCGCCACTAACCTGGAAGTGTGGGTATCCTTGATGAATATGAATACACCCCCACCTTTTGTGTTTTGGCCCTGGTTCTGTGGCCGGAAGGTATGGTATGAATTATAGCCTTATAGTGCTGTGGTGCTCTCAGGAGCTTTAAACTAGGTTTCTGTTACTGCACAGATGTCAATGTTCTCCATATTGAGGAGTGCCTCAAGTGCGTGCATTTTGGGGTTTAGACTTCTGGCGTTGAGTAGTATTACCCTCAGTTTTTGGTTACTTGTGCTATTTATGGTAGTGGGTTTGTCTTTTGAGCCTTGCCTAAAAAGGCACTATGGGGGTGGCAAGAGCCTTGGCCAGTATTCAAATGCCTAAGGGTGACAGGTGCAAGCCATCTCTTGCGAAGCAACGCGGCTTGTCAAGCATGTCATCCCATGTGGGCAGATACTGGATCCCCTTTGAATGACACCAGAAACTTAGTCAATTGTTGAAACTGATCATTTTTTCTTTATACTGTAGCATCATTCTCGGTGAGGGCAAGATGCTACTCAGGGTCAGGGTCATACCAGCCTGGGCTATATGATCAGAGAGCTCTTCCATGTCTCTTTTCATGTAATCCAGGGAGGTACATCTCAGGTCATTCACACCAACATGGACAATGACAGAGTCATATTTGTACTTGTTTTGGAGTGACCTGAGTGCTTGTGTTATGTGGTAGATCCTGGATCCCGACAGGCAGCTAACTGTAACCTTCCCCATGTCCAGCCTAGTTAGTGGGACATCAGTGTGCCTGACTTTAGAGTTGCCTATTACTAGTTTGTTGGGTATGTTATTTTGCCTTAAGGGCTGTGATTGCACTGCACACTGATTATGTGAATTATGTGTTTCATGGTTGGTGATGGGGTGTGGAGGTTGCTTGGATGCCTGCTTTGAAGGTCTCTGTTGCTTTTGCAGATTTTTATTTAGAGCCTCAGAGTATGTTTTCATGTATTCCTGTGTGTTATTTGCTGATGTTGGTTTATTAGGTCTATGTGAGACTGAAGGTATGTTGCAAGTATTACCCTTCTCCTCTTGACTGTCAGTTCCAGTCTTGGGTTGAGAGAGCTTTGCCTCCAGTTTGGCTGTATAATTGCATCTCTCACATATATTAGTGTTTGATGGTAGGAGGAGAGGGTTGTCTGTGTACATGAGGCAGTTGTAACATTGCCTCAAAATGCCCAGATTCACCATTGGACTGGAGAGTACACTCGAAACTGCCCTTTGGACATGCCTAAATAGGTAGAGTAAGCTGTTTCTCTGATTGGCTGGTGGGGACGAATAGAGAGCCTTGTCCTTCTGGACAGTATAGGGGGTCTAGTTCTAGGGTTAATTAGTGCTTCCTATGAGTTTTAAGCAAGTGCTTGACTGTGAAATGAATGGTTTGAGTGCTAAAATTGAAGGTTTGTCTAGTTCCAAGAGAAAAATTGAAGAGTAGACTTCGTGGAGCTGATTATAGTTTAACTCTAGCTAACCGGTGCTGCCTGGTGTGCACAACCGTGCAAATGCAGTTTTTATAGCAGGGAAGTGATAGAGATAGAAATTACCCCAAAATGGCCAATAAACTACTAACGTCTGGGCTGAAACCACTCCTCCAGGGACAGATAGGCTGCTCAAAGCTCCCCTCTCTCACAGGTGAACAGAGAAACTTCCTTCTATCCAAGTAAGCTATGGGCAACACAGACACTTGTAACATAGCTCTGTATTCAGCAATAACCTGAAAACTGAACTATACTAGTTCAGAAAGGTGGGAAACAAGTATATTTTCTGATTTTTTTTTTGTTTTTTTTTTTCCAGAAAATAGGTCAGATACAATCAAAATTAGCCCAAAATGGCCAATAAACTTCTAACTTCTGGGCTGAAACCACTCCTCCAGGGACAGATAGGCTGCTCAACGCTCCCCTCTCTCACAGGTGAACAGAGAAATTTCTTTCTATCCAAGTAAGGTATGGGCAACACATAAACTTGTATCACAGCCCTGGATTCAGCAATAACCTGAAAACTGGACTATACTAGTTCAGAAAGGTGGGAAACAAGTATATTTTTTGCTTTTTTTGTTTTTTTTTTTCCAGAAAATAGGTCAGATACAATCAAAATTAGCCCAAAATGGCCAATAAACTACTAACTTCTGGGCTGAAACCACTCCTCCAGGGACAGATAGGCTGCTCAAAGCTCCCCTCTCTCACAGGTGAACAGAGAAACATTGTTCTATCCAAGTAAGGTATGGGCAACACATAAACTTGTAACATAGCCCTGGATTCAGCAATAACCTGAAGACTGGACTATACTAGTTCAGAAAGGTGGGAAACAAGTTATGTTTTTTTTTTTTTTTTCCAGAAAATAGGGCAGATACAATCAAAATTAGCCCAAAATGGCCAATAAACTACTAACTTCTGGGATTAAACCACTCCTTCTGGGACATATAGGCTGCTCAAAGCTCCCCTCTCTCACAAGTGAACAGAGAAACTTCCTTCTATCCAAGTAAGGTATGGGCAACACAGAAACTTGTAACACAGCCCTGTATTCAGCAATAACCTGAAAACTGGACTATACTAGTTCAGAAAGGCAGGAAACTAGTATATTTTTTTTGTTTTCTTCTCAGAAAATAGAGCATATACAATCAAAACAACACTTTAAATGCACAGAAAAGGCTATCACACTTTAGTGTGTAGCCAGCAACAGTTACAAACAGATTATTTAAACACAAAAATAACTTAATTCAAGTGCAGGCAGCAAATAAGTACAATATGTAGCAATAACAAACTTTTTAAATCACAGAAATGCTAAAACAACTGGTGTTTAGTTTAAGAAGGCAAGAAAATCAGAAAAATTATACTTAACCACTCCAAAGTCTCCCTTTTGTCTCTCAGCTGCAGTAGACTCTGCAGAACACCTGGGAGGCACTTGCTGAGAGGAATACAAGTGCAAAAACTGCGCAAATTAGGTTTTTATAGCAGGGAAGTAAAAGAGATAGAAATTAGTCCAAAATGGCCAATAAACAACGTTTGGGCTGAAACCACTCCTCCAGGGACAGATAGGCTGCTCAAAGCTCCCATCTCTCACAGGTGAACAGAGAAACTTCCTTCTAGCCAAGTAAGGTATGGGCAACACGGAAACTTGTAACACAGCCCTGGATTCAGCAGTGACCTGAAAACTGGACTATACTAGTTCAAAAAGGTGGCAAACAAGTATATATATATATATATATATATATATATATATATATATATATATATATATATGTATAAAATAGAGCAGATACAATCAAAACAACACTTTACCCAATTAACGAGTTAAAAAGCACAAAATTGAGCCCTGTTCCAGCAGTCTTCAATCAGACAAGTTCTAACTGCACACTCCTGCCACTAGGGTAAAGAGAAAACTTCTCCAAGAAAGACGGCCTGGATCAGTGCACAAGTTATGCAAACAAAGCTAGATCCAGCAGGCCTGAATCTAGTCTATGCTACAGCAAGACTTACTGATTTCAGAAAGAAACAGTTCAAGTAAGCATTCTCAATAAGCCTTTAACCAGAAATTCCCAGCTCAGAAGGGTAGAATCTAGCCACTTCTCCCACAAGAGTGCAGACCACAAACCTTCTTAATGTAGAATAACTGTTTGAAGCCCAAGTGCTTAAACCAAGAGTCTTAGAATAACAGTTACAATTTAATCAGGCTACTAACAAGAAGTAATAACGACAGCAGAATAAATTCAACTGAGCACTTTTAAGAAGAGGCAAATGTAAAATAAGGTAATAAAGTAGGAAGAAACACAAATACAGTAAAGCAGATGAAGTGCAATTTTTTTTTTTTTGCAGAGAGGGAGGAAACAGAGCAGATTGAGATACTTTAGGGGAATATCCTTCCCAAGTGCTCTCTCTATACACAGCAGAGGAGATAGGAGTGGTAGGAGTATCTGAAATCAAAATATGATCTCACTGTACTCAGTTGAGTGAGCAAATGAGATGGGTCCAGGAGGAGTGTCCAAAAACAGATTTACAGTGGGGGGGGGGCAATTCCAAAGCCACCAAGATTAACACCACAACAGGAAACAGGGAGGGGGAGTGAGGAACTAACTGCAGATAGACAGAGACACACAATATTTACTGAATCAAATCTTTCTTAAATAAGTGCAGAGAAAAGTATACTTAAATCAGCTTATGTCCGGTTGATATATGCAGACAAGTCTCAGTAGCCAGCAACTCCGATTAGAAATGATTACTATAAAATGTAACCAGCACATACTTTAAAGCAAGCAGAGAAACCCCCAGGCTAACACTAACACAGGAATTTCAAAGCAGTCAAACAGCTTTCAATGAGCCCAGATGGCTACACTTTTTCACACTTCAGGCAACTGCAGATAGACAGAGGCGCACAATATTTACTGAATCAAATCTTTCTTAAATAAGTGCAGAGAAAAGTATACTTAAATCAGTTTGTGTCCAGTTGATATATGCAGACAAGTCTCAGTAGCTAGAAACATAGATACTGTAATTCCAACTCTGGTCTTCATTCTCTCATAATTTTCCTACAGTTTTGCCCAGAATAAATATCTAAGAAACATTCTTCTGTTTGGCATTTAATATGCATTCTCACTGCTGAAGAAAAAAATGCTTACTTGGCTTGCACAGCATTCATACTCAGCATTTGAAGTATAGGGGGCTTGCACTATTAAAGCAGGACAATAATGGCTAATAATCCAAAAGATAAAACAGGGTTTCTCCAAAAAAAAAATATGCAGCAGTATCAGCATTAGCAAAATAAATTTAAATTAAGTTAAATTAAGCTAAAAATCTAAAACCTGGTGTGATGCAGCTTCTTCTTGACAGCTGGGAAATGTGGCACAATGCTCCATATTGCAAAATAAAATATTCAGTTACAATGATGGTATGCTGCCTTAGAGTAAAGGGTGAATGCATAACATTGAGATTAGAAGACTGCAAACAGACTAGGGTTTTAAATTATTGTTTTTCTTTTTTTGTGGCAAGCCGTAGCATCCATGCTAATTAACAGGGAAAGATCTGATGTACACACCAAACTCATGTACCACTGCTTCCCACCACCACTGTAACTTCCTCCTTTACTATGCTGTATAAATAGATAGATAGATATACATAAACAGATATATAGATGTGCATTACAAGTGCAGAATTAAAATTGTAATGCATATACTAAAATGATTACATTACATGTAGCTAACTGTACAACAAGGGATGTGATATTCATGCACCACTCGGAGCAGTTGTCATTTTTACTGCCCTTAGTAGTACCATTTACATTTCCTATTTCATTCATACATTAGAAACTGGCAAATTCAATTCTTATTTCTGGCAAAATACTGGTCTTTTAAAAATAATGTGTATACAGTTGTTTACATGGTGTATTCAGCAGGTCACACAGTTGTCTCCTTGCATTCCTCACTGAATTTGGAGACAAACACCATTTTCAAAACATGATGCTTGAATTAATAGTATTTGAGCAACTGTAGTTTAACAGAAAACAATGATACCCTTAGGGAAGACAATTTATGGAAAGGAGGAAACGCCTGTCAAAAATAGAAGTTATGTTCTTACCATAACGTTCCATGTTAGTTGTCTTCTTCTCGCCTTCTTCTTGCTGGATGGGTTCGGAGCCGACCTCGGCTCCGACTCGGCCACTCTAAAGCTCGAGAGTTGGTTCCACCGGCTCGAGGCTCCCCTTATATCCCACAATGCTAGGCGAGAGTTACCTCAGATCTCGTTTGTAAGCTAACCCCAGCTTATAACAGAAACAGTATAACTGTAAAAAAACAGAATCCACCTCTAACAACAGGAAGAAGAAGGGAGACCTACATCCTGAAACAAGAAATATGCCTAATAGCATATAGCTAAGAAAGAGGTGGTAGAAAGAGAGGTCACGATCACAACTCCTCTAGGTCTGTCCAGGCCAGGGGGAAGGAGGGTGGGACGCAAGAAGAAGGCGAGAAGAAGACAACTAACATGGAACGTTATGGTAAGAACATAACTTCTATATGTTAAGTTGTCTATCTCGCCTTCATTCTTGCTGGATGGGACCGTGTCCCTAGCACCTTGTCCCGGGTGGCCTAACGGAACAGACTCCTGAGAACAGTGGAACCAAAATTAGCTCTATGCCTAGAAGCTAAATCCAACTTATAATGGGAAATAAAAGTGTGAGGGGTAGCCCAAGTAGCCGCTGCACAAATGGTGTCAATAGGCAGTCTGTCTTGGAAGGCTAAAGAAGTAGCCAAAGCTCTGGTGGAATGGGCTTTAGGCTTATTAGGCAGTTTTTGGTGTCTAATCTCATAAACAAGGGTAATCAGAGATGTTAGCCATCTGGATAAAGATACCTTTGAAACTGGAAGTCCCTTTCTGCTTTCCGCATAGGAGACAAACAGCTGATCAGATTTTCTGAATTGTTTCGTCCTGTCCAAGTAGTACCTTAATTGACGATGAACATCCAGACAGTGTAATTTTTGTTCAGACCTATTTGAATACTCCGGGAAAAAGACAGGGAGGTCAATGCATTGGTTTAGATTTGATGTTGAAACCACCTTAGGCAAAAGGACGGGTTAGTTCGTAAGGAAACTCTGTCCTTATGGAACACAAGGTAAGGAGAACGACAACTGAGTGGTTGAAGTTCTGAAATTCTTCTAGCTGATGTGATAGCCACCAGAAAGAGAGTTTTCCATGATAATAACTTTAAGGAACATGAAGCTGCAGGTTCGAAAGGGGAAAGAATCAAAGAAGCAAGAACTAAATTTAGGTCCCAAGGAGAAGGAGGATTTCTTACAGGAGGTCTGAGAAGAAAAACTCCTTTCAAAAGGCTTTGCAGAGTTTGTGGGACATTAGGGCGATTCAGAAATACCCACATGGAAATTAGAAATAGCTGCCAATTGAACCTTAAGAGTAGATGGAGATGAACCTGCATGGAAGAGTTCAGCAAGAAAATCAAGGACTAGTTGGATGGAAGCGTGAAAGGATCTATGTCCTTTCCTTGTGCCCAATATGAAAAGCGTTTCCACTTACTCAAATAAATCTTCGAGTGGAAGATTTATGGGAAGCTATCAAAATATCTCTAACAGAGTGAGATAACTGAGGAAGCCTGGCTACGGTTGGAAGTGGAGGAACCAAGCAGTGAGGTTCAGAGAGGGGAGGGAGCGATGAAACTGACCCGACTGATGGATCAAAAGATCTGGAACTAGGTCCAGATTCCACGGTCGCCCAAAAGAAATCGATGCAGAAAGGGGAACCACACTTGTCGAGGCCAGTAAGGAGCAATGAGGATCAATGAGGCCTTCTGAGCGATAGCTTTCTGTATTACTTGAGAGATCAGTGGGAAAGGAGGAAATGCATACAGAAGTCCCCGGGGCCAAACTTGGACTAGCGTCCCTGCTGGGTTGGCCGCGCAAAGGGAATAGAGTGAAGTATTCTCTGCACTTGCTGTTTTGGGGAGTAGCAAAAGATCGCAGCAAGGCTGACCCCACTTGAGAAAAATCTCTCTCACTACAGAGTCTTTCAGAGACCACTCGTGAGGCATGAGAATAGCTCTGCTCAACTTGTCCGCAATGTGATTGGACTTCCGGGATGTGCGTTGCTATCAGAAAACGCTGAGAAGAAATCGCCCATTGCCACAGTCTGAGTGCTTCTCGACACAGGGGTATGATCTGGTTCCGCCTTGTTTGTTGATGTACCACACTACAGACATATTGTCTGTCTGGATTGCAATCGCTTCCCAAGGGAAGAGAGTGTTGAAGGGCTTGCAACGCTAAAAGCACTGCTCTCATCTCCAGAACATTTATGTGCAAGTGGCATTCGTTTGGTTGCCAAGTGCCCTGGACTGTCCTGCCCTGATAATGCCCCCACCCGATCAGGGAGGCATCCGTTGTCAGAGTAGCAACCGGAGGAGGTGGAACAAATGGTCTCCCCAACAGGAGCTGGGGGGAAGACATCCACCACATGAGATGCTTTTAGCACGCTTGTGATCATAATGGTGTGAGACATTGGAAGTTCCTGGTATGACCATTGAGAAAAGAGCATCCACTGAAGGATCCGCATGTGGTATCTGGCCAATGGAAGGAGGGTATGGCGCTGCCATGATTCCCAACACCTTTAGAACTAACCTGGCTTTGGCTCTGTTGTTGTTGAGAAGTAGTGATACCAATTTTTGAATGTCTGATATCCTTTGGTTCGTTAGTGTTGCAGACATGTTTACAGTATCTAAATTTGCGCCTATGTAGGTAATAGTACGACAAGGCAACAAAACAGACTTTTCGCAATTTATTGAGATACCCAGTTTTTGACAGACGCGAAAAGTGTAATCTCTGGCCATCAGAAGGAGATGCTTGGTGGGAGCTGTGAGGAGCCAGTCGTCCAAATATGGAAACACCTGGAATCCTTGTCGTCTCAGGTGAGAAGCTACCACTGCCATGCATTTGGTAAACACCCGGGGGGCAGTGGTGAGACCAAAGGGCAGGGCCCTGAATTGAAAATGACTGGTTCCCAGCCTGAAGCGGAGGAATCTTCTGGAGCGTCTGTTCATTTTATGTGATAGTACGCGTCCTGAAGGTCTATAGAGCACATCCAGTTTCCTTTTCCCAATAGGGGAAGAATGGATTGCAGCGTGACCATCCGAAATCTTGTTTTCTTGACCGATCTGTTCAAGATACTGAGATCCAAAATTGGTCTCCAGTCCCCTGTTTTCTTTGGAACTAAAAAGAACCTTGAGTAGATTCCGGATCCTAGTTGGTCTGCTGGCACTGGCTGAATAGCTCTTTTGCAAGCAGTTTTGAAATTTCCAAAGCTGCTATATCCCTTTGAGCGGTGGGACATCTGGAAGGGATTTTTGACTGATTTGGAAAACGAAGAAAGGGAATAGAATAACCTTCGAAATGATGGACTGTACCCATTTGTCTTGTGTCAAGGATAGCCAGGCTTCTGGGTACAGTGACAATCTTCCCGACTGCCTCCGAAGATGGGCAGTCGGGCAACACCTCAGGGATGCTGAAAGGGCTTATCGGAGAACGCTCGATTGCCCTGGTTCTGCGGACCCCTCTGCCTCTAGGGCGGCGTCTACCATTGTTGTTCCCCCTCTGCCTCTGGCGGGAACCGACTCTGTCGCCAGGCGAAGTCCCTTGGGATTGTTTACGAACCACATCTTTCCCCTTCTGGCCTTTGGGGTAAGGCCTAGAAGGAGTAGAAAAACGGACTCCGATGGCAGAAAGGGTCTTGCCATCAGTCTCGCACCTAGTCAGGGTTTCTTTCACTTGTGGACCAAAAAGAGATGTTCCATCAAAAGGGGAGTTCGTGAAAGACGTCTTGAAAGGTTCCGCAAAATTGCATAGCCGCATCCAGGCGTGCCTACGTAAGGCTACCCCTGTTCCTGCGGCTCTGCTCGCTCCATCGGCTGCATAAGAGAGGAGGCGCATGGAGGAGTTGGAAATAGAATTAAGGATAGCCAGCTGCGTGTTCATTTTCTCTTGGAACCCGCAGCTGTAGGGTCCTTCAGCATTTCACTCGCTTCTTTGATCAAGTCCCTTTGAAGACGAGTGAAATGGCACAGGTAATTCAGCTTAACGCATAGTAAAAGTAGCTGAGGAGAACATCCGCTTCCCGTACCTATCCATGGACCTAGATTCCTTGTTAGGTGGATGGACAGGCACTGAAGGATCAGCCAGTTCCTTCTTTGTGGCGGCAGCTACCACCATAGCATCCACAGAGACTCCTTTTGATAAAAATTCCTTGTCTGATGGAGCTGTGATGAATTTGGAGGGTCTCCTGGGAGTGGGGTCCACTGAATCAGGAGCCGTCCATGCCTTTTAGCAACCACCTGCATGAGGGGGTCAAGGGGGACACCCAGGAGGTGGAAGGACGAGAGCCAAACGCCTCAAGATACACAGATTCGTCCTCCGAAGGGTTGAGGGCTGGCCAATTTCCCCTCTGTTTAAGGATCTCCAGAATGTCTGCAAATGAGACATCTTCAGAAGGGGAACGGGGGGAACCCTCAGAATCATCCAGATCTGTGTCCGACGTGATAGACTCAGGTGAGTCAATGTGCTTCCTCTTGCACTTCCTCTTCCGAGGGGGCTCTTCTGCCAAATTAGGAGAGGCCTCGGAAGAGGATGAAATCCCCAAAGGGAGCTCCTGAGGAGTTGGCTCTCTGCGGTCCGGGATGAGGGAGTGAGTCGATTTACCCTGAGGCAGCATAGAGGGAGGGGCTGACGGAGCCGACTGTGGAGTAGAGCCAGGCTCTAACACACTCCGCATGACCTCGAAAGCACCCCTGTCAGGCAGAGCCAGAGGTCCCCGCCCCGAGGAGCTAAGGACCCCCCTCGGCACCGACAGTGATGGCTCCGAGGCCGATGTCGGAGCCGAACTCACCAGCGCCGAAGCACCGAGAGGGAGAGGGGGTCGGACAAGGGTCCGATGCCACTCACCCTCGAGCCGACGAGGGAAGTCCGGCGCCGAGATTCCTCCATGGAAGAAAACGGAGCCGACGACGGAGCCGAAGACAATTGTCTCGGCTCCGAGGTGACCACAGTCTTGGTTCCGACACGACCCGGCTCCGAACTCAAGAGAGTCAAAGGAGGAAAGAGTTGATGGACCGGGGCAGGCACCGACTGATGAGTCGGGCTCTGAAGCATCTGGGCTAGTGCCTCAGACTTGAGTAGTCGACTCACCACCCTCTGAAGGTCATGATCGGACAGCCTCGATGACCTAGAGGAATGAGACCTTTGGCTCCGTTCAGACAGCAGGGGAGATCCTGGAGCCGAATGAACGGAGCCAAGAGAAGGTGACCTAGACCTCTTTCTGGTTGTCGGCTCAAGATCTTGTCGGAGCCGACACGGGTACTCGATAACCTCGGCTCCGCCGGAGCCGAGGAAGCCACAGAAACTGTCGACTGACTCTTATCGGCTCCAGCGCGAGCCGATAAACGCAAAGGTTGAACAACCTGAGGTCTCGGCTCACAAGCCGGAGCCGAAGACCTCGATGCCTTGGAGGGCTTCCTGTTGAGACAGACAGGGAATCCTCAGGCTTCAACAAGCCTCTCAGAATAAGCTTGTTTTTCTTTCCTGCAGGACCCTGGGGCTGAAGCCATGGCAAACAGCACAGGAGTCCTGCAGGTGCAAAGGCCCCAGACAATAGACACAAGAAGTGTGAGCGTCTGTCAGAGACATTTTCTGACAGCACGCATCACACTTCTTGAATCCAGACCTTTGTTTTTGACATAGCCTAACTGGTGAACACAAACACACACTCAAACACACCAGTTATACCCTGTCAGAATAACAACTTTAGTAAAAATACTAAAAAAATAAAGTACAATAAACAGTAGTTAAACTACACAAACACTCCCTAGGGAAGGGAAGGCCTAAGGCCCAAGGGAAGAACTAAAAGTTCTTTTAAACAAAAACGGGAAAAAATTAGGTCGGGGATAAAGTTCAATGAACTACACTAATTTGAGAATAATTAAACTAAAAAAGGGGTAAAAAGAGTAACTTTTAATAGAAAAGCTTAAACTTACCAGGAACCGGTAGAACAACCAACCTCGAAGCTGTAGCGGCAAACGAGATCTGGAGTAACTCTCGCCTAGCATTGTGGGATATAAGGGGAGCCTCGAGCCGGTGGAACCAACTCTCGAGCTTTAGAGTGGCCGAGTCGGAGCCGAGGTCGGCTCCGAACCCATCCAGCAAGAATGAAGGCGAGATAGACAACTTAACATCAGTGATTTGTAAACAGCTCATGAAATATAATCTCTGGAATTACATTCTGACAAACTGTGCCATAAACATAACTGTCAACTTAACATCATGTTATTTTAGTTGAAATTTAACATTTTTCTTTACTGTGTAATTCATTGATGAAATGACTTGTATATTTGTTTCTGTTTACTAACAGAGCAGAAGTACAATAAAAAGTTTTAAGTATAACTGTCTGTTAAATGCTTTAATCACGTGTTTTTCAGTGCTGTACATTGTAAACAAGAGAAGGCATTTCTAAAAGGTATACTTGATGTGAAACCCATTGCTATGTTACTAGAATGAGGCCTACCTTCATGGTAGTTTATAAGCTAGAGGAAAAAGAATGACTAAGATGCATGACATTTGTTATTTTTTGGTATGTTACATGATGAAAAGAAACACTCATTCATATGACTGAGGTACACATCATACTAAACACCTGAATCGATATATTTTTTCATTAAGTGCTATTATGTGTATCAGAATGTGCTGACAAAATGATTAATATATTTCATATAAATTTACAAATTTCAGCTTGACAAAGACAGTGCCTGGTTGGAGCTGTAGATGGCATCTGCAGTGCCTATCATAGGCAGTGCAAAGGGTGACTAAGACATAGGTGGGATGAGTATAAGATTCTTAAATAGAATCACTCATCAGTTATTCCATGGTCACACTGAGCAGTATCTCAGTGTGTAGAGTATGATGCACAAAAGAGGTAGTCTGTGCACCCATTCATACAACAGTCCTTTGCATACCCATCATACCTCTCAACCTCTTCTTAGAACAAGAAATATGGACAAAGCCATTAATAATGGGGGGACAAAGGCCCAAATATAGGGACAATTTTTAAATATTGCCCTTACAAACTTAGAAAGTTGACAGAATAACAGTTTAGTGTGAATTTTCGGAAGGTCATGAAGTCTGCAACTCAAATGTCTCTCATTATTTTCTGACTTCAGTCTTCAATGATTTGCCAATGATTTGCTAGAAAACCAATTTTTTTTTTTGAAAAATGGACCAAAAATATGAGGCAAAAAATCTGGATATTCTGCAAAAATATGTACAGTTGAGAAATATGGCCCATGCAAGCATATGATTCAGAATTAGCTGCACACTAGTGGTGTTGCTCTGCCTCATGCAAGGCTAAACGCAAGAGGGGGATTCCATTCTTAATCAATAGTTACTTCAGATAGTGTACCTGCAGCTGATTCACATTCTACAGAGCTGGGGTATCATACAGCCTTCAGTAGTCATGCAAGTATCAAGATTTGTCATTTACACACCATACTCATGTACAACAGCTATCTCCCCACATACATTCATATAAGTTTTTTTATGGACATGTAGCCTACATTGCATCTATGGTATGTTCCCTACTGAGTGGCTATGCAGTGGAACATCCCATTTCATACTGCTGGTTCTATGACAATACTAAGCTGTGTCATGTCTAACACTGGCAATTAAAGAATGGGGTATAGGTGGCTATCTGTTTCTTGCTGTGATGTCTGTGGATGCATATAATTAGTTCCGTAGGTTCATAGTTAGTTACTAGGCATGCAGTACAGATAACCATTAAAGACCCAAATCCCCAGTTGCCTCAAGGTATTAACACATCTAGCTACGCATTCACAAACCACTCCTACTGTAATATGGGCCATGGCTAAATAACTGAGGCAATCTACTTGAGTTTAAGACGGCCTTCCTTACTGTTGGTCTTTCCTTACTACTTCACAAACTTTCTTTAAAGAATAAAATGCTCAGTTTATATAGTTTCAATATCTATAAAACAATAATGCTTTATCAATGTACGAGTGTGATTATTTTATATATTAAACTGAGTAACAGCAACAGTTAAAGATATCTTCACCCACATTTAATTAGTAGCAGTATAGTTCACATGTTGTATAAGTTAGTATATAAGTTAGTACTAGGTAGGTAGTTTTAACAGCCAGCTATATAGTGTAGCCATATACCCTAGGAAGTATTGCCACTACATTTCCCTCTCTTTTTGATAAGGACCACACTACTAATCCCTGAGGTACATATATGTGAACCCATCAAATCATCAAGGCTTAACTTGAAGGAGGTTATGATGTTAAACAATTTAACCTGCAAGAGAAGTTTGCTCTCTAGGCAGGGAATGCACTAGTAATGAATGTATTCCCTCAAGTCCTATTTATGCTAAGATGTAAACTGAGAGTGTTGGGGTGAATGTATCTAACATTACTAGTGTTTCTGAAATGGAGAAGATCTAGAAAAATAAGATTGTTCATAGCCTGAAACATACCTCTCAACTGTCCCGATTTCTGCAGAATGTCCAGATATTTACCTCATTTTTTTGGTCTGTTCCTCATAAAATGTGTGTTTGTTTGGCAAATCACTGAGGATTAAAGTCACTAAATAATTACACATATTTGAGTTTCAGACTTTATATCCTTTGAAAAATGCATAACAAATCATGTTATTCTTGTAACTTTCTAAGTTTATAAGAGCAATATTTAAAATCTGTCTCTGTTTTTGCATTTGCACCCCCCTATTATTTTAGGATTTGTTCACATTTCTCATGCTAAGAGGTTGAACGGAATGACAAAATTCAAGGCAGATATCTATTTAGGTGTCTATAAGTCAGAAAAAGAGAAAGACATTTTCATCCATTTGATTAGCTAAGAGAGCCTAGCCCTTTGTTTTGGTTACTTTCTCTAGGTTATTTAAGCTGGGATACATTTTTGGTAAGATAATTATCAAGCAGAGATTAATGCTGAGGAATGGCATAACAACGGAGGAATACAGAAGAAATAAGACTAATTCTGCATCTTGAGATTATGCTTTTGATAATTTACTGAGCAATGAAAAATATTTTCCTTACTGGAACTGATACTTGATGATCAAAGGACAGTCCATTATCTAAGAAAGTACATAGATCTCTAACAAGTGTATCAGCCTTTACTTAAAAAAAGCAATAGAATCAGCCTTAAACAATGTTACAGTTATGTGATCATCAATGGAAAAGACACATTTTCTTGATCTAGCTGCTATACTTTTTTTGCATTAAGTCTAAGGACATGATCAGAATACCAGGTGCTGACTTTATTGAGCCCATCATGGAGAATATACAATGCTGTAAGGGAATAAGTCATGGCACCCACTTTGCAGTCACGAGCAAACTTGTTCCACCACAGATCTTTGCTATCTGTCTCCACATCAGAGGTGTAAATGCCAAAGAGAAGCAGACCCAACACAGAGCCCTAAAGGACTCTTATAGTGACTAACGTACTAGAAGAGAAAGCTCTACCAGCACTGACCATGTATGTATGGTCAGAGATCCAACAAGCAATCCATTGAGTATTATAGGGGTCATTTGCCTCTGTATGTGTATCAACAATGCCTGCCTCAGAAATCATACCAAATGCCTTAGCAAAGTCTAGATATACTGCAAAGACAGAATTACTGCATTCAGTGGTATTTGTCACACTGTCCAAAAGTGAACAAAATTAAACATGCAAGACTTATCCTTTACAAGACCATACCAACCAACTAGGACTGGCTGTTTGTAAAAGGAAGAACATTGTACTGGCATTGTTTACATTTGCGCACTTTACTCCCAGCAACATTCCTCAGACATAACTAAGCACTTGCATATCATGTTTTCCCCATACATTACCAGCTATTAACCATCTCCACCTATACATCCCCTGTTGTATTTTAATCCTCTCTCTTTTCCCCATCACCTGAACTAAACTACTTTGTTCATCCAGTCCTCTCTCCTTAGGCACTAACCCTAATTAACCAAACATTGCATTATCTTCCACATTTTAGAACACAAAGGAATCAATTTGCAAGTTTATCAAAACTTTTTGAACATTAAAATATTGTATAGCTACTCTGCAGTTTTTGATTGTCCAGACTTACCTCCTAAGTTTTGTAAAAATATTTGAACTTTGTAACAGTGATAAATACTTCTGTTTCTTTTTTATATTATCAGTGTGTCTGTGCTATTGGAGCTTTTCTTCCCAGGCCTCCACTGAAAATGGGTATGCTATCCTGGTCAGACTTTTGGGGTAAGCAAAAGCAAATAAATAAATCAAATAAATAATAAGCAATGGCTTATGTACACAGCATTAAAAAAAATCACACCTTCATTGTCTCCCAACACTTAGATGAGTACATAGTGAATGGGTTTAGTTATATAATAATGGAGTCAACTAGCTTAATAAATGTAATATACCTGATGCCTAAGAAAAATTTTAATATATTTGTTAAACATGTCCATTGTAGCTCTTGATTTAATTTTTTAATTGTGAAAACTTTTCAGTCGCCATAGTAGTCAGTATCCTTGATTTTCACATTCTACTCATCCTGAAAATGTAATCCTTCTCCAATTGTCAATTTTAGATAATTCTTTACCTTTTCACTCCCATTTTCAAATCTCCACTGCCATCTTTTCTGAATCACTTCTCAAAAGACAAAGAACAAAATGGTGGTTTTTCATATGGATGACAATCAGTGTACCCCACCTTCCCACCTCTCTAGTCTTACCATAGGGATCTAATAGCAGACTCTTCTCCATGTGATATAGTAAAGAGATCTCTCTCTCCACCTTTTCCTTACAGTCTGACCATTTTACCATTTTACAGTTTCCTCCTGTCTGATACTTTAAGCATCATTCTCCTCACATGTACTGTCAACTCCATCCCAAACTGCAGCACCTGTATGCTCATCACATCAGCCAAGCTTTGTGATGTCATTTCCATTAAGTCATTGTTCTTCTCCAGGTACCCAGAGTATATCACAGATCCTTTATCTTCTACCTGCTTCCCCTCACCAGAAAGCATTTATACCCCATGTGCCAGTATATGACCCTCTAAGGGGTGTTGATCCAAAATATTCCTCTCCCTCTTTCTCTGTAGTTGCTTACCAGACTATACGTGTTTCAGTGTCCCTCTACACCTATTTAGTGTGGTGCTTATAGCATTCTCCTCTTCATCCATGGCCACCTCTTTAGTTTTGGTCAGACTTATATCACCTCATTGTCCATTACAAAATAAGTCTCAAAAGGAAAATAAATTGTGATCTATCTAGCACTCAGCAGTACTTCCAGTGTGACATGGATTAATAGTGTCACATCTATCCTCACCTACCTTAGGTGCCAAATGACCTATGTCAATAAATATATAGCAAGACAGACAAACTTTCCATAAGTTTACCTTAATTCCCTCCCTTAGATGTCTGTCTCTCTCACTGTCTCTTCAGGAGCCATATTTTGATAGCAGAATGATGTAATTAAGTAGCACATGCTTGGACCATCTCTACCAAGGGGAAGTCATTCATTCCAACTTTTGAGCCTAATTCGAGATCACCCTTGGAGTATCCTGGCATCACACTCAGCTATTTGGACTCACTAACCAAATTCAGGCCTACCTGTGCTGTTTGTCAGTCTTAGGATCCACACATACTTCTTCAGGAGTGATTCTCAAGTTGATTATCCCAAATGCACAGATATCTTCAATCATTCACATCTTCAGTGCCTTTTTCTTATATTTTCATTTAACACCTATAGCATTTTATGGCATTATAATAGTTTTTGAGGCTGACATCCTTAACTAAATGACTTACTGATTAATAATAAGCAGTATGCAAAAGGTGTAAGTTTATGAAACAAAATTGTCAATCTCAGATGCATTGCGGTGAAGATGTTAATGAATGTGTGTCATTTGTTATTCATATTTTCATATCTGAATTTATATTTTCATAAGTGACAGAACTACATGTGACTGAGTGTCATACTGTAAAATCTCATGGTGGGAGACAAGAAAGTACACAGTCAGTGTCCACGTGTAATGTACTAGACTGTCAATATTGCCAATTATTTTCTAGTAATTATACTGTTTTATACATGAAATATTTCCTTGTGTATATTAATATTTCCAAAACCAACTGACTTACAAAGTAGAGGCATAACATCAGGTAAATTAATAAATGATGTTGGAAAAAAAAGTGTCATTGTTATTTGCACTGTAAGTTGTACAACTTGAGAGACACTGAAATGGATTTATACTAATTATTGCAAATAAGCTTACTTTTTCTTATCTCTGTAAAAGATTTTGTGCCACAATGGAAAAACTCATGTTTGCTAAACAAAATTGTTGTTCACACTGTACTTTTAGGTTGTACAGTTACCAAGGTATGAAAAGACGGTTGTAGAAATTTAGAGAAAATATAATTCTGGATTTTTTGGCATTATAATATATTATTGAATTGGAGCTCAATAAGATCTTTTGCTGAATACATTGCTGTTAACACCTTTTAAATACCACAAGATATTTACAGTTGCCTGGATTATGTTCTTTCTTTAACTTGATTTTTTGCAAAATTAATCAGTAATCTAAAACTGTGCAGGCTGCTGGACAGGTAAGATTCCTTCTCTATTATGTGTGAATACTTTATTTTCTCAGTAATTTGATAACAACTGCATTATATTTTAGAACTTAGACTGTTATTTTAGTCCATCTTAAGCCACAAGACTTGCATTTGCATTACAGCACTGACAACAGCTACCTAAAGGCTTCAAACTTTTTTTTAAGATTCCTACCATCTTTAGATCTTTACTGACAATATCATCTAGGGATGTCCTATCTGAGGCCATGAATATTAAATCAGTTCACTCAGAAAGAATAATTTGTGAGTTGTCCTCACACTTGCTATACTCACAAATGTCAGCCCATGAGAAAGAAAAGCTTCAGCTGTTATAAATCTGTTTAAAGATGACCTAACATGGTAACAATTAGTAGTCTCAGTAGCTCAACAGGTAGCAGTCTTACCTTTGGTGCAGAAGGCTGTGGTTTTTACTCCCATACCATTAGTTGGATTAATTTTCCAATAATGACACTGCAGTGCAGCAAAAAAAAGGGGGAGGGGGTGCTTCATTCCCAAGTGTTGCATCATTTGGATTAGATGTCATACTGAGGCCCCCATGTGCCTGAGTTGGTAGTAGCACAAGTGGATATAAAAGATTCCTCAGCACTGACCAGAAAGAGCATGGGATATTCCCCCACTGCACTGGCCAAATCTCTCCTGCATAATATGAATACACCTTGAGTATCCCCTGAAAAGAGGTCATTGTCATAGTAGGACTAACCTGGGAAAAATGTATAAATAATAACTAAACAAACAAACAAATAAATATGTGTAGCATTGGCTAAGCCATGCCACCTTGTTACATTTTGGGACAGACTATCATGCCTAGTGCATCATTCAGGGTTTGTTAAATGGCACAAAGCCACATATCAATGAGTTAAGCTTCCCTTTTACTGTTGTTGTTGTATACCATGTCTCTGTGTTGTGCTGCAGTGTAACCCATTTGTGACCACTGTCTGTCTGAGTCTCTAAATCATCTAAGGCTGTGCTCTGTGTTTCACTCAGAACAACATCCTGACACAAGACTGTCTTATCCTCTCCTAAGTAACTTGTAATTGTGCACTACTTGCTCCAACTCTAGATAGATTTATTGAACTGCATTAAGTATTTTCAGAATGAGCAGCACACAAAACTGCTGATTTGTTATTGTCAGTTATTTATCATACCTGTACCATCTCATAATGAGGGCATATATATGGTTAGTATGGCCACCTGATGACTTGAACATTTGCTGTAGATGATTGTCACTGTTAAATTGACAACCCAATCTCATGTTTAAAAATGTGAAAAGGGTTGTTGAAAGATGGATGGATGGTCAGCATGTCTATGATTTTTTTTTTATTTAGAAAATACCATGAAACTGTAGAGGGAATGATTATAAATACAGGGCATTATTATTGGCACATGGTATGGACTGTAGAAAACAGCGGGTACAACAGAAAAAAATCCTTGTAGTTTATTAGGATGTAGGCATGGCAATCATAAATTCTGATCCTCAAAGGCTTGTGCCTAACTAGGATAATCATGAAATCAGCCATTTTCACAACTGTCATTTCTCTGCATTCCCTATTTCAGTTGGAAACACTCTATTTTTATAATTGACAAATTGATGGGAGTTAAATGTATTACTTTTCAAAGACAATACCATTCATAAACAATAGTGCATACACTGAAACTGTGCAGTCATGGGTGGAGGAAACAGTTTTATATAGAGAGTTCAGACAGATTCCCTTTCTTCTTGACAGTGTGATCTCAGAGGTCACATATAAAAGTATTAAGAGTATGGAGCAACTTGCCCCATCATAGGAATTGTAAGGGAGTTGTTCTTTTTAACACTTTAACAACTCAATTTTTACTGGTTTTGTATAGCCACTTATTCAAGAAGTCAGTAAGTTTCAGTGAGGTTGGCGACCTTTACAACTGTTTCAAGGATGAGAAGGCACTCCTGAAGTTTGCTCTTGAGAGAAATTATAGTGTCTCTTAAATTAGATACACCCCATCTTCCTGCAGTTCCCATACAGAATCTCTTCTTTGAAATTCAATGTCTTGTACTACCTGTCTTTAAAGGGTCAACTTTCAGATTTTAACTACATCTACTTTGTTGTTAGAAGTCCTTGCATAACCATTTATTTTTCTGTTAATGTGTCGTGTATTTTACATTTATGCCACTGTTGTCTTTACCAGTGATAAACTGATTTGTAAACAATGTTTTATATATAGAATCTATAATAACATATTAGAGCACTGTAGTTTATAAATGCTAGACTAATACAAAACCATAGAACTGCAGAAAGCTCAAACAGCTGAAACTCCAGACAAAATGTTTTCCCATCTCATGTGGTAACTGCTGAAATATATGAATTTAAAGCCAATACTCATTAACTGAACCAAAGTAAGCCTAACAGAACCAGTACTGAATCTTTTTTGAGAGCTGGAACCTGGGAAATAGGTCTGCTGGAGTCTATCATGTGATATTCAGAACCTCAGCTGTTGTATTGCTGAAAGTTGTTCCGGCAAAGAGAGAGAGAGAGACAGAGAAATCTAAACATAGTACTTTAAATTCTTGTATTTGGTTTTGTGGTAGTACTCCGGATATTAGATTGCTTTTAGCTCTACTTTTATTGCTCCCATTTATATTTCTGGCAAATGCTCTATTGACACCTACAGCTTTGTGTAATCTGAGGTGATGTCAGAAACTTTGCATGGCATTAACTGATATAAATACAGGCAGTATAAAATAATATAAAAAGACAGCTTCCTAGTTAAATGTGCCACATTTGATAAGGTCATTCAGTGGATTATATGTACTGGTCTGGACTTCTTGCATGTGTTTGCTGCATGTATACAGGATTCTCAGAATTACAGATTCCATATCATCTCAAAACATACAGAGAAACAAAATGGGGTAACAGAGGGCTTTAAATAGGTTTAATTATACTAACACAAAGCCACATATCTAAAGAAGAAACATTCACAAGTAAAAATGAGCCTAAAGCAGTGTGTTTAGGGATAAAACAACATCAGAAAATGCTGTTGAGCAATTCATTTCAAGACCTAAGAAGTACATTTGAAATAATAAAGGTTAGGAGTTTTACATGAAAACTGCTCTTCCATATATCAGTGTTTGGACACACTTTCTGGGGAACTGGAATGCCATACATCGTGGAACAAAGAAACTATTTAATGTGCTGCTGCTGGAAATTGGTGGTAGAACTAAATCAGACATCTTGCAAGGTTATGTTTATCCTTCCATAAAATGCTGGTGCTGCTTGAGATAGCATGATTCTGGGAGGTAAGAGAAATGCATGCAGTACTGAAAAACAGAACAGAGTAGGTCATAGCTCAAGCAAAGTGTGTGAAACAGTTGCCCCAGTGATATGCAGTGGTATGGATAATTAATTTAAATAATTGTTCATCATCTCAATTAACATTTCATTTCCAGACTTGATGGCAATTAAGTGATTAGAGCCATTATACTGTTACACCTTTACTATTATTGCAGAAGGAATTGTTTACTAGCTAATCAAGCATATTTTATCTTTAGCTCTTTTTAAGATGTGCTATATTTTTCCAATAAGTCACAGTTTAGCAAAGTGTTTGATATTGAAGAAAAGACTGACAGCAAACATCAAAGCCAATAAGAGAGGTTATACAATATATTTATTGCGTCTAAAACTGAGAGCTGCCTGAGGATTAGCCAGATAAAAAGAAATAAAGGGATACCCAGTTTGCTAATGATTTGATTTTGTCCTCAAACTTCAACCATAAATCCTACAATGCAGATAAATTTAATGTACTTGAAAGAAATGACCTGAAGGGACTGCTGAAGACACAGGGCTGGTTACTATAAACATATTAGTTCTTTCAGCTGTAGTCCTGATTTACAATGAGCGTATTTGCATATATCTTATACTTTCTCTGGCGGCAGTCAGACACTAGCTTCTTCAGGCTTATAACATTATCTGCTCTGGGTGATTTGCTCTTCACACCGCACTGCACTCATGTTGCTCTTAGATGATCCTATTAGCTCTTTTAATACGAACAGAAAAGGATGCAAGTGTTTGTCAGTTTTTTGTACTGTTTTGAATGACTAACCCATTTTAATGGTGGTATACTTCCCTGAAAAGATTGCTACAAAAGATACAATAAAACAATTGTTATGTGTTCACAATGTACAATAGGAGATAGCAATAGATTTGTAATTCCTTTAGAAACCTTTAATGTGAAATAGTTCAATAGCTACAAAGAATAAAGAACCAGGCTTTCCAGAAATCAGCTTCATTATGCAATGACAGGATGATGCTTATGCATTCTCAGAACATTTGCTTACGGTATTATAATGTTAATATGAGAGAAAATGTAGTATTTTTTTACAAGACAGACCATTTTTGCATGCACTTATCTTACAGTTTTATTACTTAGAGATAAAGCAGTCTAGTACAGAAGAATAAATGGCTTTAGTCTATTGAAAGGAATTCTGTCCTGCCATAACCTCAAAGCAGAGATGTGGGACTGGTCTGTTGAATAAATCAAATCACATGAAGATCACCTAAAAAAATGGAAAATAGAAGTTTTTTTAAAATATAAATTTCCCTTCGTCGTAGTTTTTACTGTGTACACTTGGGAAAGTCTGAAGGCAATCAGTTATGTTAGAACAGAAGCATATATTATAGGCCTAGAAAAATATGTGCAATGTCATTTTGTTTTACTTCATCTTGCAGCACTGTAGTTCTTTTGTGTGATTGTGTATCCTGATATTTTTTTATTTTGTTTTATTTTACATATAAATCTTACTGTACTGTGAATTAAATAAATAAATACACAGATTGGTAAACAAACATATAAATATATTTTCAATATTGTGTACTAACTAACGCACTTTTATTATGTACAACAGCATTCCTGCTGCTGTAAAGATACCTTTCATAGCTATAAGGAGATTGTGATCGTCATGTCATCTATTTCTTTATTACATACTTTTTCCAGTCTTGTCTCCTTTAATGGATTAGCTGGCATATGACCTTTAGCCAAGACTAATCTATATGCTTGGAAATTCTAAAGTTGCCCTTATCCCATTACGCATTGAAAGTTGGTCAGTCAGGAAAGGAAGATTAGTAACAAATGGTCCATTCATGACTTACTGAATCACAATTAATTAATCATGTTAAATTAAAAAAAAAAAAGGTCTCATTTGTTGAAGTAAAGTACACTTATGGCACAGACATTAAACTTCAAAAATGAGAAGCTGGCATTGTTGTCCTCTACAGCTGTTATGAAAGAGGCTGTGCCTACCTTCACCTGCCAACCAAAATATTTTGGTTCCAAAGATAAAGAGCTGATAGCCAAGTGTCATTACACTGATTTTCCAGATCTGTGATTCTTTTATCTGCATTACACAAAAAAATAACTGCGTGACTCTCTCTACCCTCTGTCTCTCTGATCATCTCCCAAATGAAACACACTAAAACACTATTCATCAATGCAAACTACTACCTTGCACTAGTGAAGTCCTGCAAAATTATACAATGGTATGACAAAGCATAACACAAAAAGACAAAGAAACAGAGGGAAAACTATGATTTAGCAAAGAATATATGCAAACTGTTATCTGTTTTTCTGAGGTTGCTCTCAGTTACGCCAGACATTATGTCTTAGATGTTTATTTGGTGTTGCTCACTTCAAAGAGGAAAAATGTTTATATCTCATAATAGTGTCTCTTTCCAAAGCTGCAGCCACACAGATTCCTTGAGAAACAGTGAAACAAGCTTTTCACTTCATGTCAGTGAGTTTTGAATAATAAAGTAAGAGAGTAGGGGGTTGCCTCCCTGCAAAAACACTTTTGTGTCATTTCCTAATAATATGACAAGCTAACGTACTTAGGCTGGCCTCTGGAACCAAAGATAAAATAAATTATTATTCAGCTATGTTTAAAAAACTAAATAAAACAATACCCAACATTACTCAGACCTTACTCATAACGGGGCCTCCTATTCTGACCCAAATGACATTGTCAATATATGTGTAAACAAATTTGGAGCCAACTTCACCCCTGAGACTTCTATTCAAAGCTCTGAAATATCTGAATCTTTTACTCCGTCAATTATCTCTAAAGATAATGTATTGAAAGTGCTAAAGAAGACCAAAAAGACTTCCTCTCTGGAACCTGATAATCTACCTGATTGCTTAATAAATAGTGTTAAACATGCCCTTGCAGACACATTCCTCAAGCTGTTTAACTTAAGTTTAGAGATTGACTTTGCCTGTGCTACATGGTGCACAGCACTGGTAATGTCCCTGCACAAGGGGAACCCTACATCCATCCTTGGTAAATATAGACCTATCAGCCTTACCAGGATCTTCTCTGCAAAGCCATATAATATATTATAACTGACATCATAAACTGTGATTTTAAGAACTTTGTTAGCCTTTACCCTCAGCAGTTTGGTTTTGTGAAAGACAGAACCTCTCTATTTAAACCAGTAAATTTCTTTGAAGGGGTTACAGAGGCTCTAGAAGGTGACCATGCAATGCATATCTTGACCTGGCTAAGACCTTTTACACCATTCCATATGATAACATCATGCAAAAGCTAAATGCTTTACAAAATGGTTCATATATGGTAAGTTGGGCAGCAAACTGGCTAATAAAACAAAACCCATACAGTACGAGTTGCAGATGCTTCATCAAAAAAATATGAAAGTGGTCAGTGGTGTTCCTCAGGGCTCTGTCTTGGGACCTTTCTTTTTTGCATTTACTTTTCAGATCTTTAGAAAGCTAACTCCTCTAGCTAATAAATTTTGCAGATGATGGCAAACTGGAGGTTGTTGTTAAGTTACCCTATAATACCTAAATCATCCAGAATTAAGTCACCCTTGCGCACTCCTGATATACTAAAGGTGGGCTCAAACTAAATATTAAAATGTGTAGTATCATCATGTTTAGTAGACAACCCCTTCTCTCATAATTCTGTCTAGACAGCACACCTCTACAAAACAAAAATATAGTTAGGGACTAGTTATTGACTACAAGGCCCCCTTTGTGAATTATTTTTATTTATTTATTTTACATTTGTTAACCAGGTTAGTCCAGCTGAGCATTAGCTCGTCTTCAGTGGAGAACCGAGGAGAAAAGCTCCGTAATCAGTATTAACATTTTACATAAAGTCAGCAAGAAAATTACTTTGGCAGCTAAAACAATTAGAGAAATAACATTTTACAATAAAATTTTACATAAAACAGTTGGGTACAAATGTTAGAGATCAAACTGCAAAAAGCATTTACAACAAATCATACAGAAAAGCAGTAGAGTACAATGTCAGAATTTTTACAACAAAAACTTAGATACAGGGCCAGATTCAGGAAGGCTTACACGGAGTTCAAGAGTAGTGTAAGCCTACGTGTAAGCCTCCTGATTCAGGAACAGCCCAAATCTCCGTGTAAGAGACAGCTAACACGTCTCTTACACGGACTGGGCGTGGAAATGCTCAATACCTCATTTGCAGCTCAAAGATATGCAAATGAGGTATTTGAGCAATCCACGAAGCAGAAACCAGTCCGTGTAATGGACGTGTTAGCTGCAGAAATGTACTCAGCTGACAACTGAGTACATTTCTGCAATTAAAACGGAGCTATGTCAGCTCCAAATAAAGGGTGCATATGTTTCATTACATGCCAATGGCCAAATATGTGGCCATTGGCATGAAAAAGTGTTGCAAAAATAAGTTATATAACTTTTTTTTTCACGGGATTTTTGTGTTTAACTGCAGCGCACACCCGCGCAAATGGGGTGCACTACCTAAAACTGAAAACCGAAGCTTATAAACCCACAATTGTGGGATTTATGTATTACATTAAATGTCAATGGAGGGACTTGCAGACCAAAAACAATATGGCCTCCTTTTAGTGGTTGTCAAGGGGGGGAAGCTCCGTGTAAGACATGTAACTAGTCATTACTAGGCAATCCTATGTAAATGAGGGTTACAATACTGAATCACACTGTCACATAGGTAATGAGCACTGTCTGAGTAGTGTAAGAGTTAGAGACGGGGGAGGAACAGAGTAAGAGGTAGGTGACATCATGGGGGGGGATGATAGCAATAAATGTACCAGATTGGAGGGCAATGTAAGGTAACAGATGACAGACAGACATCAGGGAGGGAGGTGTGTCCCAACAGAACACTAGGAAAGTCAAGAAATTGAGGGTATACGCTATCCCTACACTCAAAGTTTCTTGATATACGTGCATGCGCGCGTGTGCGCGCGTGTAAGGCAGGTTCAACATGTGGGAGTGTGTTGCAAACTGTTTACAACGGTTTGCACGGGCGTGCACGTGTGTAAGGCAGTGTGCGTGCGTTTTTGGCATGAATCAGCCTAGCTAACACCGTGTAAGGATGTGTGCGCGCGTGTAACACCGTGTAAGGATGTGTGCGCGTGTTTAAGTGACTGTGACCATGTTTAAGCTGGTGTGCACATTGCTCCCCCTCAGGAAACAGAAAGGAAACAGGAAACAACTAAAATCCAGGGAAACTGCCAGAAGATACTACTGGAGTTAATTGGTGGAAACAATTAGAAGCAGGCAATTACACAGGCAGACTAGAAGCCCAACCCAGCACTTAAAACACTGCAAAGAGCAGTGCAGGCTGTTTCTCACAACAGATACTGCCAGAAACTAAGCTATCAGAATTGAAAATTATAATCAGGCATAGGCGAATTGCTGAGGGTGGTGACAATGCAGATGCTGACAGACAACCCAGAGTGAGGAGAAGGAGAAGAGTATACAGGCCCAGGGTCACCTACCATGGGTTACATGAGCTGGAGATAGTAGAGCGCTATAGAGTGGACAGAGAGCTCCTGCAGCAGATTGTTGAGCTGTGCAGGCCACGCCTCACACACAGAACCAACAGAGGGGAACCCATCCCAGTGGAAACCAAGGTATGTGTTGGCCTAAGAATACTAGCAACAGGTACCTTCCAGAGACCAACTGGCGATATGATGGGGATATCACAGGCATCAGCCTCCAGGGTACTACACCAGTTCCTGGATGCCATGTCAGCACATGTCGGTGATCATGTATATTTCCCCAATGCCCGTGAGGTATTGGCCAGCAATATGCGTCTCTTCCAGCAAATAGCGGAATACCCTGAGGTACTGGGTGCTATAGACTGCACGCACATAAGCATCAAAGCACCAGCAGGAGAGCGGGGTAGAGCCTACATTAACCGCAAGGGATACCCCTCCATCAACTGCCAGGTCGTGTGTGATGCCCAGGGCATAATAATGAATGTGTGTGCTGGCTGCCCTGGGAGCTACCACGATTCCCATATCTGGCATCTGACGCAGCTGTACCAATCATTTGCCAATGGGGACTTCCCACATGGACACCTAGTGGGGGATGCAGGTTATGCACTTGAGCCGTGGCTGATGACACCCATCAGAAATGCACACACACCTGAACAGGAACGCCATAATGAGGCACACGCACAAACATGTAATATCATACAGCGTGTGTTTGGGCTGCTCAAGTCACGGTTCCGGTGTCTGGACACATCTGGTGGAGCCTTGCAGTACACACCAACTACATGTACCCAAATGATCATGATATGTGCTATGCTACATAATATGATCCTGTGGAAACAGCTGCAGCAGGACCAGCACAGGGCTGGGCCAAACATCCCCCCACCATTGCCAAGGCCACCACAGGCAGGGGGTGACTCGGAGGAGGAACAACCTGACCTTGTCCCAGTAGGCAGAAGGAGGCATGCCCAATATGCCCTGGCCTTGGCAAAGAGGCAACGCATAGCACATACGCTTGGTCAGTAGGAACACTGGGACTGATACCCACTCTGACTCACTCATACAGTAACAGGGATGCCTAACATGACACAACCTGCTGCCAAACATGTACAGGGAGTGTAGTATGTGTATCCAACAGAGGTGGCCCTGCAGCACCACCTGAGGCATGAATGCCATGTGTTAAGTAATGTAATATCATGTACCACATGCACACCTGAGGACCCCAACTAACATCCACCCGCAAGAATCATAAACCACAAAAACACAAACCCACCTCATGGGTACCACAAGGGATAGGAACCTAGATGTAATGCTACCCAATGCCAGAAGTATAAACATCAAGATGTGTGCAGTGTAAACACACACAGTATAGAGAATGTAGATATCAGTGCTGTAATAGAAAACAGGGTCAAAGCCCACATCAGCACCCTGACACTACCAGGTCACACGTCATACAGTGATGTACATGTGCAAAACATGGAACAAGATACAAAATGAGGGTGACTAGCAATAAATAGCATGGATAACCACACACCCATGTTTGTACCACAACAAGAAGCAACATGGAATAGCCATGGTCAAAAACCAATGGCTAAAACCCACTACTACTATATAGCTTGCTGCAGACCACTGTCCTAATAGCAGGAACTGCCCCAGGCCTATGTGCATAGGTTCATAGGTTCATACTAGGCTATCTGCCCTAGGGCATTAATAAGCCTAGCCCAGAGTTTTGTGGCTTCTGCCACCCCTTCAAGTTGATGGATAATATGCCCATTATTTTGCTGTGCCTCTGTCAAGCAGTGATACTGAGGTTATCCCTGGGGTATACCTGCAATCTCCCATCCATTGGTCAAGATCTCACTTGAAGGAAGCCAGTGAGGTGCTCAGCCTCACATGTACCAGGATGTTGTTCCACAGCATAGGGACTCTCTGGGTGATGAATCCGTCCCTCCAGCACATCCTATTAATATCTGTGTTGAGGTTTAGGTCTCCTGCCCTTGTAGTTCTGATGGATGTAGAGGTCTTGAGGTGAAGCATGTTCAATAATTCTGGGTTGGACATAGCCTTGTATGTCAGGCACAGGTCACCTCTGAGCAGACGGTAAGTGACTGAATACAGCTGGAATCCCTTCAGTTGGGCAGCATAAGAAATATGTTTGAGACCCTTTCACCTCCTGTTGAGGAATTTGTGGGCCCATCCAATTGCCGCAGGTGTTGGGTCAGATACATTATGAATGGGGCATTGTATGCAATCATTGGTCTGATGAGTGATGAGTACAGGGGAACAATGACCCCCCTTGATCTAGATGTGAATCCCTGCATGATGAGGTGGCCAATGTAGAAGGCCTTCCAAACTACCCTGGCAATGTGAGTGTCAAACAAAGGTTACTGTCAACCTGGGTGCCCAGGTCCCTGATAACCTCCTCTGTGCTTAGAGGATTGCCACCTAGATGGGAAGTAGTGGTAACCTTGTTCTTCCTGAAGGGTATGGCTATGCATTGTTTAGTGTTTAATGTACGGTCATGGCTGTGGCAACAGTTATCCGTGTCTATGAGACCCTTCTGAAGGATGTCTGTGTCAGATGGGTTTCCAACTATGCTTCCCAGTTTGCAGTCATCACAAACTTTGTCAGCCATAATCCTCCTGTGTTTGCTCGTACTTCTGAAAAGTAGATGCTGAACAAATGTGGGCCCAGGACTGAGCCCTGTGGGACACCACCTGTGACAGCTCTGGAGTGTGACATGGCACCAGCAACTTTGACCCTGTGTGTTCCGTCACTTAGCTAGTTTGCAACCCATGCTGTGATGTATGGGTTCACAATTAAGCTGGTGATGTTTTCAATGATACCTGAGTGGGGTATTGTGTCGAAAGCCTTTGCCAGGTCAAGGTAGGCTGTGTGGACTGCCCTGCCCACGTCAATGGCCTGGGTGACTGTTTTGAAAAAGTCAACCAAGTTTAAAAGGCATGATCTGCCCTTGACAAAGCCAAACTGGATTGTATCCAATGTCTGCAAGTCCCCTATGTCTTCATTTATAATTCCCATTATGATCCTCTCCATAGCTTAGCAGAACAGGCTTGTCAAGCTGATGGGATGGTAGTTTCGGGGTTGGTGGAGGCACCTCCTTTGTGAAGTGGGTCCACCATAGCCGTATGCCACTCCTTGGGCACATATCCTGAGGTGAGGCTAAGATTAAACAGCTGACCTAACTGTGGGTGTAATTACTCATTGAGTTCATGGAGCACACAACTGGGGTCACCATCTGGTCCCATGGATAAAGTGTTTTCTGCCTTGGATAGAGCAGTTCCCACCCCAGCATTGGAGATGTATGGGGGGCTACAATCCTCTGGTGTAGATACCCCTCCAGTTGGGGGAGGGGGGGGAGGAATCTGCAATGAACCTGTCAGCCAGTATGTTGGCAATGTCTGTAGGTGCAGTGATATCTACATCATTCCGAACTAATTCTGAGCATATCTGGGAGTTACCTCCCAGGTTTCAAACATAGGTAAAAAAGGCCTCATGATTGTCCCTTGGGTCCTGAGTGGGTTTACTCTCAAAACTTGCCTCGGATGATTGTATGGGGGAACCCAGTGTTTTACTCACAATGAGCAGGGGTGTCTTCCCTCCTATGGATTATGCTCTATCTTGTAGTAGCCCCTTCCTTGTGTTGTAGAGCTTGTTTATGGCTAGGGTCCACCAGACTGGATGCTTGCCTGTGGTACAAAGAGTCTTTGTTTTGTTTGGGATTGCCTGATCCATGCAGTCCTGGAGGTGCTGGTAGAAGGCATTTGTAAGTGATACAGTGGCTTGGGTAATGGTGTCCGCTGGCTTGGGGGCCTTGAAAGAGACCACACCAGTCCTTAGAAATGTGAAGTCGGCATCTGAGAAGGTCTTCACTGTTTGTTTTTCCATCTGGGGTGTGGGTGGGATGTGGACTCCCACTGAGAGTAGTCCATGATCTGATCTCACCAATGATGGGTATACTGCTGGTGTTGAACAGTGTGACCCCATGTTTGTGATGATGATTTCTAGTATGTTGCCTCCACTTGAGGGGATTGAGACCAGTTGTTCCATGGCATTTCAGTGTATGAACTCATGGAACCTTTGTGTTAGAGTGTTGTGGCATGATTAGTGATCCCAGTCTATATGTGGATAGTTGGAATCACCCAGTAGGATGGTGTTTGGAGATACATTTATCCCCTTCAGTGTTTGCAGGATAGCTGTGTGAGGTACCTGAGTTTGAGAGGGTTGCATGTAACATGCTACAAACTGCAGAGCAGTCTTGCCTACGGTCACTGGCACCTGGATGGTCTCCGATGCATCGTGTGTTGCCACCAACAATGAGGTGAGGTGTCCTTGATGAATATGGACACCCACCATCCTTCTTGGTGTTGTCCGGATGCTGGTGCCGGAATGCATGATATGAGGTAACACCCGATAGTGCCGGGGTGCTGTCAGAAGCTGTGAACCAGTTTTCAGGCACAGCACAGACATCAATGTGCTACATACTGAGAAGGGCATAGAGTGTGTGCAGCTTGAGGTTGAGACCTCTGGCATTGAGCAGCAGTACCCTTAGTGTCCTTCCTTTACTGTGTTCTAGGGTGGTAGGTGTAGTATCTGAATCTTGCATAAAAAAGGCACAATGGGGGTGGCAAGAGCATCATCCGAAATCCGGAAGCCCAGGGGTGACAGGTGCAAGCCGTCCCTTTCAAATCACCGTGGCCTGTCCAGCATGTCGTCCCAGGAAGACAGACATTGGACCCCCTTTGAATGACACCATAGTCTAAGCAAAATAATACAGCTGATCATCTTGTCTCTGTTTATGTGGCATCATACATGGTGAAGGTAGGATACTGCTGAAGGTCAGGGTCATACCTGCCTGGCCTACATAATCAGAGGGATCCTCTATGTCTCTTTCCATGTAGTCCAGGGAGGTACATCTCAGGTCGTTCACACCAGCATGGATAATGACTGGGTCAGACCTGTACTTGCAGTTGAGTGACCTGAGTGCTTGCATTATGTGGTGGATTCCAGTGCCCGATAGGCAGCTTACTGTGACCTCCTCCGTACCCGATCTGGTGAGCGGGACGTCAGTGTGTCTGACTATGGAGTAAACATAGACAAGTGTGTCTGGCATTGTTTTTGGCCTTAAGGGCTGTGACTGTTTGGCACACCGACTCTGTGGTCAATGTGTTGCATGTGCTGTGCCCTGTGGAGGCAGTTGTGTGAGTGTCTGCTGTGGTGGCCACTGCCATTCCGGTATAATCCTGATCAGAGCCTCCGAGAGTGTCTCTGTGTGTCTATGTGTATGATCTTAAGTTGTGATAGTGCCATGTGAGACTGGATTTCTGATGTGTGTGTGGTTACCTTCACCTTCTCTCTGGTCTTGCTAGTCCTATGTTGAGAGAGCTCAGCCTCCACTTTGGCTATATAGTTGCATCTCTCACATGTATGTGTGTTTTATGGCAGAAGGAGAGGGTTGTCAGTGTACATGAGGCAAGTGTAACATTGCCTCAATATTCCCAGGTTCACCAGCTGAGCAGGAGAGGACACTAGCAACTGATCTCTAGACATGCTAGAAGGAATAGACAAAACAATGTTGGAATACAGGAGATATCGCCCCCCAAACCACATCATACTGTTTGATTGACAATAGCTACACATACACCGGTGTTTCATAGTGTCATAGTCTACTACTAGCCTATCTGCCCTAGTGCATGTATAAGCCTAGCCATAGTGATGTGGCTATTGCCACCCCTTATACTGGTAATAAGTGTACAGAATAGATTCTGATGATTGTGCCTCTGACTTAGTAGTGACACAGTATGACCCCCTTACGTAATTGAATAACATGACTGTGCCTCCGTCTCAAATGCAGTTGTCCAGATGTCTCCTGAAGAGAGTCAGTGAGGGACTCTGTCAAACATGGACTGGGATACTCTGCTAGAGTGTGAGATGCCTCTGAGTTATGACTCTGTCCCTCCAGCATGTCCTATACATGTATGTGCTGAGGTTCAAATCCTCAGCTCTCATGGCTCTGGTGGATTTGGATTGCTTGCAGTGGAGCATGTCCACCAAATCCTGATTGGACATGGTCTTGTATGTCAGGCATAGGACACCTGTACGTATGCGGTATGACACTGAACAAAGCTGGATTTCCTCTATTCTGGAAGCATCTGACATGTGTTGAAGAACCCTGATCTTCATGGTAGGTACCTTTGGGGTGTCTCCAGCTGTTGCAATTGCTGGGTGAGGTACATACCATATGGAGCTTCATATTCAATCATGGGCCTGATAAGGGAGAAGGATAGTGGAACAATGACCTCCTATGATCTTGATGGAAAACCCTCCATGATAAGGTGGGCAAGATAGAAAGTCTTCCTAACCACTTTGGCAACAGGGGTGTCAAAAGAGATGTCACTATCTACATGTGTCCCCAGGTGTCTGATTTGTTGTCTGTACTCAGTGGGTTGCTGTCTATGTATTGATCTGTGGGTACTTTGTTCCTCCCAAAGGGGATGAATACACATCAGTTGCATTCAGTTTCAGGCCATGTGTCTGGCACCAGCTATCCGCCTTTGTGACGGCATTCTGTAGTATTTGTGTGCCGGCTGATGTATTCACTATGGTGCCTAGGTTGCAGTCATCTGCAAACTTTGTCAGCCACAACCCCCCTATGTTTGCTTTCACATCTGAAAAGTAAATACCAATTAAGAGGGGTCCCAGGACACATCCTTGTGGGACACCACCTGTGACTGGCTTCGAATCTGACAAGGCACCTGCAATGTTGACTTTATGGGTTCTATTTCTTAGCCATTTTGCAACCTATCCTGTGACATATGCCGTTATATGTCAGCTGTTGAGCTTGGCTATGATGCCTGAGTGTGGTATTGTGTCACAGGCCTTAGCCAAGTGCAGGTAGGCTGTGTGGACTGCGTAGCCCTCATCGATGGCCCTACTGACAGTTTCATAGTAGTCAACTAGGTGCAAAGGCAGGATCTGCCCTGTACAAAGCTGAACTAGGTGGGAACAAGGGTCCGTAGGTCAGTACGTGTCTGTGTAAGAGCTCCATAATGACTCTCCCCATATCTTTGCAGACAAGGCTGGTTAAGCTTGTGTGGTGGTAGTTGCCATGGTCTGTGGAGGCATCTCCTCTGTGGAGTGGGGACCACTGTTGCCGCATGACGCCACTGTTCAGGTACATATCCTGTAGCAAGACTAAGGTTAAATAGCAGTTGTATCAACGGGTCCAGCCCCTTCTGGAGTTCACATAGCATGCAACTGGAGATACCAGCAGGTCCCATGGATGCTGTGTACTTGTCTTTGCTAAGTGTGGCTCTCACATGGACATCCAAGATGACAGTGAGGTTACATACAGCAGTGATAACTATCTTCTTTTGGGGGTGAGGGAGGGGTAAATCGCGACTGAAGCTGTCCGGCTGAATGTTGCCAATATCTGTCAGGTCACTGGAATATATGTTGTTGTGTACCAACTCTGAGCATATCCGAGGGTTCACAACCAGGTGTCTGACATAACTGAAGAAATCAGTGTGGTTACCTTCATTGTCTTTGGTGATTTATGTCCCCAAGTTGACCTTGCATGTCTTTATGAGATAATGTAGCTTTCTACTAGTGCTGATCACAGCTGTCTTCCCTTTGGAGATGTAGCTCTGTCTTGCATTAGTAACCGTCATCTGTCATACAGTCTGTTTATGGCTGGGGTCCACCAGACAGGACACTTTCCTTTCATGAGACGGTCCTGTTTTTATTTGTGATTGCATGGTCCATGTCTGACATCTAGCTAAGGGAGGTCATTGTGGTTCTGCAGTTATCTTCATCAGCATTAGAAATTACCACAACAACCCCTGTGGGTGTACCTCATGCAGACACATCCAGCACCTGTAATGTCCACAACAGTACCTCACCAGGAGTATGACAGAGCTGGAACACATGTAATGTGTAGTCTGATTACACAGAGTGCAGCTCCACACACTGCCATGCTATCCACCCAGATGCAAGCTGTGCCTGATGTAGAAAGCCATGTCCAAGCTGGAATCAATGCACATGCTGCACCTTGTACAATCTGAATGGCAGGGAGCTATGCACATGAGGGACCTGAACCCCAGCACTGACATATATAGGACAGGCTGTACTGCATTATCCAAAACACAGTAGCCACCTCCACACATGAGTAAACTACCAGTACAGGTTATCCGTAGAGACACTCGTTGAGTCCCCTCAACAGGAATCCTAATGAGTGCATGGGAGATGAGAGGTTTACCCTGGGTATCAATGTTATGTCACAGGTAGACAGAGGCACAGTATACTAAACAAGACATATGTCATGGCAAACATCACTTACAATGTGTTGATGGACAAACACACTCTCCGACTAGCATTAGAAATGGCCTAGGGCACATCGGTAGTGTTCGCCA